>NW_013667026.1:192718-211320 GCF_000517525.1 Limulus polyphemus
TACAGTGTTTATAGATTTGAAATAACAAATCCATTTACATTTTTGTTAAAATATTTTTACTGGGATGTATTTATTGTATAAGCATTTTGATTTTGTTAAAAAGTATTATGTATTACATTTAATTAGGTTGATTGAAGAGCAGTGTAAGCTGCTAAAGTGCTTCCAACTAACACTAAAAAATACACTATCTCGAACCTGATGGTACTAATATTTTTGATGTGTTACTAGATGCAAGATGACATATATATGTTTAAGAAACAACAACCATCTGTCACAAATTAATGTTTGAAATAATCCATACTAGCAACCAAAATAATAAATTAAAGAATGGTTTAGATTTAGAAAATATTCTATAAATCTTGTAACAAAGTCAGCTTAGGGAAAACAAAACAAAAAAACATAAGACTAACATAGGTATATTTGACTTGTACAATGTTCGGAGATTTCAATGAATATAGCAGTAAAATTTCACTTGCTTTATTTTTACCTTATAATTATTGATTTCTTGATCAAAAATGAAGAAGCTGATTCTCTTCTCAAACATGACATCTTCTTCTTCTTCTTCTTCCCCATCATTATTTCCTTCAATGAGCTCCTTAAGATCTATGGTTTCACATTTTGATGATGAATCCTCAAGTGTTTCTTTGTTTGTATTTGTAGTACTTTGGTCTGACTGATGAACAGATTCTAGAAGAAAACAACAGAATTAAAGGAGATAAAAAAATACCATATACCTTTAATATTCAGCTAAATAAGTGAAGTATGAGCTTTACTCCTACAAGTAACTATTCTGTTTATTAAGAGAATGGTTACTCAAAACTACCCTTCTTTAACTATACTAAACCCAGATGGGTGCATCCCACCTTAAGAGTAAACCTGCACTTTTTAATTAAAAACAAAACAATTTTGTAATCAGTTTTCCACAAAGAAAAAAATAATTTCAGAATTGAGATTCAATCAATAAAAACACTTATTTATTTAATTGTATACATAAAAATTTAGAAAAATCACAAATTTTGATTTTGAGTTCTTTTTAGCACTCATTAGTTCCTGTTACTTTCGTGATTTTTAGCACAATATGGCACTCATAGCCCCTAGGAGAAAATTCATAAAAGTTTTGAACACAATAGCACCAATTTAATCTTGTAATGTTATCAATTTTTCCCAATCAGTATTTCTCAACCTCAGTTGTCATAGTATTATGGAAATTTCCTATAACTCAGCTTTGAGAAGACAGAGGCTAGTGATCTCAACAAGCAATGAATGCTCTTTTTTTGTTTGTTTCAACTGTAAGTCAATACAGATTCCAGTTCAGCAAGACTTATGAATAGATCAGAACAAAGTAATAAAAGATTATATTTGTGTTATTTAGCTAAAAGAAAATATTTTTGTGAACAACTTCCCCCCTAACTACAGTCCTGAATTCTTTTAATACTTTGCTTTATCACTTTACACTTCATTTAAATTATAAATGATGGAAAACGAAATGTTTTTCATTTCACAGAACACGATAAAACAGGCTTAACTAAATCATCTTGCATTTGCCCGTATCTAGTTCTGTTTTGCCAACAAGGCTGTTGTGTTAAGTCTTATTTACTACATTTAGGTCTTATCAGCCTAAGTAATTTCTTGAACGGGCAAAGAAAATGACCAAAATTAACAAATTAAACAAAAAGTAGGTTTGCTTATAATTTTGCTATGGTACAAAAATGTTTTATTGTAAGTCAGTGATCATAAATACAGTGAAACTGTGTGTTTTTCAAATCAAAATAAAGATAAAATTTAGTTTTATAAATTAAAACATTATAGTTAACTTTTGCTGATAAAACTGGTATACAGTGGAGGCTCTAGAAAAGTTGAAATCCAAAGCAAGATGCAACTGTCCCTTAGTAGGGTGAGAAAATGATTCAGAGACAGAAATTGTTATAAATCCTGCCAATACTACGTCTATGCTCATGTTCTGCACACTAATCAACAGACAAGCTGAAGTGGACAAATCATCACTGTCATAATATAAAAGATTATTTAGTTTAGATATTATCAATTAATTTATTTTTGTGAGTGACTATTTTATTATTGTTTAGTTTTTGTTATAATAAGAGTTAAAAGCAAATGATTGCAGGAAGTTGTATTTATAAGTCATTGATGTTAAGATTATTGAATGTCGCATGCAATACATTGACATTGAGAATAGAGATTTCTAGGTGGACAGAAGATTAAGTGATAAACATATAAATAGTGTGAGATGAACTGAAACAGCAAACAGACTAAAGCAGAAGAGAATAAAGTTAAGGACAAGGAAAAGTCTGGCGTGAAGTTAACTACCATAGAAGTGACAGGCCTAATGTTTAATATGTTAGAGTAAGACTAACATTAGAAAAGGAGAAAGAATAATAATTTATTCCGTCAAAGCGTGGTTCTAAAGTAATTGAATCAGCCTGAGTGCACCTTGACAAAAGGAACAGATTACGTTAACTTGCACCACAATTGTAAGTGAATCCCACACAGAAAACTAGTGCGATAGTAATAGAGAACATTGTTCAGCTTGTGAACAGAAATTCTAAGTTTAATAAGCCTAAGTATGCTTTTGATAAGAAGAGAACTATATATGATATGCCTATAATCTGTATAGTTTGAAGAATTTGTTGTAAATACATTTAACTTCTTCCGAATATATATATTATTTTGAAAACAAGTGAAGTGCATGCTGTTCATTGATCATTGAATTTATCATCAAAAAGTTGCAGACATCTACTGCACAAGAATCCTAAGCCCAACAACAACACAGTATATATTTATACTACTAAGAAGTATAAGTAAAAGCCATTTTATATATTCTTGACGTCAGTATATTGCACATGACATTCGATATTCTCAACATCAATGAATTATTAACAAAAACTTCCTACAATCATCTGATTTTAACTCTTATTATAACCAAAACTAAACAATAATAAAATATTCACTCACAAAACTAAATTAATCAATACTATCTAAGCGAAACAGTCTTTTATATCATGAAAATAGCATTGCAGGAAAGATTTTTGTATGCTATGGCAGTGCCTTTTAGCAGAAAGAAAATGAATCGAAATCAATAACAGTCATGAGAGTAATGTGGTAGAAAACATCATACCAGTTAGATTTTAAATCATGAACTAACCTAATCTTGTAAACAAGACAGGAAATAGTGGATGGGTAGTAACTAACATATAAATAACATTTTTCATTATGTTTTATAGAAACTTTATCATTTACATTTTAAATTTTTTAAATAAAATTCAAACTTTATCTTAAGAATTTATTGCTACTTCAACTTAACCTTTAATAGTTAATTTAGCTAATTCCATACATTTTTGTAACTTATATTAAACACATCTATACTTCACTTTCAAGTTACAAATTCATAGCAAACTTTGCAATGGTACAACATTATATTAAATCATAGAATTTTTAGCACTTTGGAATGTTACTTCTACAACAATAGGGTGCAAGACTTTTAAAATTTAGAGTTATAACAAAATGTTTTTATATATTCACAATGTAAACTACAGCAAATTTTAAATGGTGCAAGATTAACATCTTGTTGCTACCCACATAATACTCTTTGTTTATATTAACTATGTCTCTGCAGAGAGACAGTGTTTTTTATTGTTTCTTCTTCTTCCAAATGTCTTTCAATCAACTGCCATTCTTTCATTTCTAAGTGGATTGACTTGAAACTTGATGGTGTTATAGCTTGGTCCAATATGCCAAGACACATTTTTCATTTTATGGTTTAGGCCTTTTTCAAGGATTTTATGGGGAGAAAGGTGAAACAACCCAAACATTTATATTTTGGGCTCCTGTATATATTTACAGCAATCAAGGTGAAAATTGACATAAATATAAATCGTCATGGACCCAACACACTAGCATACAAAAGCAAATTTGATTTATTAATTTTGAGTCATTTTAGGGTGTCAGAGCTCACAAAAAAGAATAATTTGGGGGTTTCTGGTCAATTAATGAGTCATATTTTAACAAATTTACATGGGATATGGTAAAAAGATAACTTTTTACATGTCCCATGCAGTGATGCAGACAGTTTTCAATTTTTCTGTGTCAAAATTGACCATGTTGGAATTGCATGGTAGAGATGTGTTGCATTTACCCACAAGAATTGGCCTCCTTAATATAATACATTAAACAGAATTTACAAGGCATCTTAAGATACAATTTAATACTGACCTGACACAGACTCTTCTTTATCACTTGCTTTTATTTCAACAGCTTTTCTACATTCTTCAAACTTTTCCTTGAACTCTTCTACTAACTCTTTTGTCTAGAAATAAACACAATCACATTGTTAAGTCTATTTAAACAATTATATTCAATTGCAATGACTGTATTTGAACTGAATGAGTGTATGTAAACTATGTTTCAATATTTAACCAGAACAATATTTCTTTATTTTCCAGCTAAATCTGTAATTTGTTGTGTTAAAATTTCATTTTTTTTTTACTCTGCTTTACCTTAAATCGAACAGCTAAAAATTCTGACACTGGTTGTTCTTCTGCAAAATCTACAGCTGTCCAGCAAACTGCATTTTCAGTAGTGGGCATGGGTTTCAACTTCATATCAGCAGTAATATAGTGATTACAGGCTATTTTGTGGACCTGTTGTCGACGTAAGAGAAGTCGAAATCGACCTGAAAGAAGATATATCAAACTCAATAAAGAGATTAAAGCTCAAGTGCAAGACACTAGAATAATGCATTTCAAACACCACCAAACACTTAGGACTAACAAAATAATCGTATACAAAAATATTCACATATATGATTCAAAATTAGCTAAGATAATCAATGGACCCACCGTGAGCTTTCAAATAGTAAACACTTTATCTCATAACTTTTATTTAGATATTCAGTGATGCAACACCATTTTAGCAACATTTCCAAGAAAAACATTTTCAAAACAATTTTCTTTTTTTTGCACAACAGTGCAAACACATACATTCTTAGTGTATACCCAAGCCTACTTACACTGATTTTTGTGTTTAAGTATTTTGAAATCTCCCACACCCCTCTCCTTCCACTGCTGGACATTTTTGTCAAATCTGTAAAGCTTAGCTCGGTGGCAGAACACTGGCAACTCTTCTTCTTCCCCAGTTTTGGTTTCCACTAATTCAGGAAGTGGGATCACAGGCTCAAAATGAATTTCTTGACTTGGCACAACCTGTGTATCATCTGAAGGGGAAACAAAGAATGTGTTACAAAGAGATTCAAATTTTCAATAACATTTTAAGGGAACAATTATTAAAATCAAAACTGTGTGAGAACTTGTTACATCACAATGTAGTTGACAGTTAACAACATGAATTTAATATTAATTTCACTAGTGAATTACAGATAAAATTAAAATTAATTTTATATAATTTTTCAACATACTAAAATATAAAATGCTTTGTACCCACAAGCCATTTGCTGTTATAAACTGAAAATCACATATGATACAACAAATAAGAAATATTGCAATCTTAAAAGCACTTTGCTATAGCAAAATTCATGGAAATTTTACTTAGAAAACATAAATGTGAAACACCAATGTGTAAATTGTTTCAGTTTAAATGAAAATAATGCAAATATCTTTATTGTGAAATTTCTCATATTATAAATTTCAAAAAATAAAAACTTACACAAATTAGATTTCAAGCCATAAATAATCTGTAAAAATTGCTCTACTTTCGGTTACTCTAGTGATAGATCTACATACACGTCAATACACTCAAATATGTATGAATTTATTTTAGGTAACATTATGTTAAAGGATAACAACCTGTACAGGTAATAAAATATTTTCTATTGTACTACAAAATGAAATGTAATTGTCATAAGTATTTTTTAATAATTTAGAAAACCTTGTTAGATTCTCCCAACACGAGTTGTTCATGAATGAGCCTTGACCATAGTCAATTCATTAATCTTTCAACATTTCCAAATCAGCAAGCACCTTTCAGGTAAGAATCACACCTTATATCAAATTTCAAAATGTAAGTACAAATAATACTTTTTCAACAAGTTTTTACTCAAAAATATTTAAAATAAATATATTCTTTCATTCTGCTACATTTATTTGCAAAGAAAAAAGTAAAAAATGTTCAATCTTACATTTCTGCAGATCTCCAAAGAGATTCTTGTAAACAATGTGCTTAAGTTTTTTTTAACAGACTCCCACACAAGCCAGTGGGGGGACATTTTGTTGAAAAAAAACAAACTAACCAATCTGGTTTTTCTTAATTTGAAATGAAATTTTTTTGGCATGTTTATAGACTAAAAATAAGGCATTTCCCACACTCTTTTAGCATTGGGGCTGCAAAAAGTGATTTGAAGTGGTAAGGTGACTGAAATCTGTCAGTGCATCATGAGCTTAATGGCCAAGTACAAGAAACATCGAAGTCTCTAAATGACATGCAGAGGTATTCAGGAACCATTAAGAACCACCTTGGTAGATACTGTGAAGCAAGCCGAGTAAAATTTTTTGCCTGTAGCTGCTTTCAAAGTGTTCCTGTGTGTTCATCGTGATGCTTCGATCCTTCCCTACTGAATTGAAAATGAAATCATTCATATCTCAGTTGAAAGCTAAACATACAAAGGTGATAGCAGAAGCATAAAAGGTTGGCAACTGCTTAATTAATGATGCTGAGAATGTGGCTTAATTGATATATACTGAATTTGCTCCCAGTGGGTAGACCTCAGTACAAGCTAGTATGGAGACTTGAGGATGCTGTATTTCACTTAAATATTTATCAATTAACAAACAAAACCTTGTCTAGAAAAGATATGTTCAAAACCACCCTCTTTGGGAGTTTCTGGATTGAACTTACTTTTGATATTCAAGAAATTGTAGTTTAAAAACACCCCTTGGCTCCTGAGGGATATGCAAAAAATATTTAGCCCATCCCAAAGAATAAGTTTATATTTGCTAAGAAATTATCATCCCTTGCCAAAATTGTTATTAATGTTTTGTTTCTTCCATCATTTTCTTTCTCTTTCACACATTTTATAAGGTACAGCCTACATTCCCACCCTTTAATGATCTCCCAGTATGTGATCCGAAAAAATAATAATGATCCCCTGCTTTGAAAAAAGCAAAAGCAAAGTTTAAATACCATTGTATAGAGCAGGTTATAAACTATTTATGTCAATGTAGAGTGAATGAAGTGGTATGAGAAGTAACTTATGATTACATGGAAAAGAACTAGTTCACACAGAGAACAATGGTATCTAATGGAAAGTTTAGATGAATTAGAAATCAACCACAGATTAGTGAATTATATTTGTTTGAAAGCTATTAGAATTTTCTTCTATAACAAGACATCAAGTAAGCCTTATTAGGTTTGTAGAGTATGTGACAGATTTATTATTCTATATTCATTTTAATACTGATGTTTGTTTAAATTAAATTTATATTTAGAAATGTACATAACGTATACTGTTAAATATGTATTGCGAAACTCTGGCCTATTCTCTAAAGTTGTAGAAGATTCTTGAGGGTAAGAATCAACAATGTGTGTGTGTACATAAATGCTAATATAGCTTTGTATTGTTACATAATCTGAATTTTAGAGAAACTCTCTACACGCCTATAAATATAACCAACGTAACGTGCCAAGAAACAGTATCTATTATTGATTTGCTGTAATTGGTGTACTATAAACTTCGTAAGCTATAATTGTGATTATTGCTTATTAATTGGGAACTTCAGATATATTGACCAGCAATGTTTATAAATTTTGAACATTACAAATCATTCAACTTCAGTAAATTCACATCGGACATTAGTACTTTTAGGAAAACTTTATCTAACTTCATTGGTGAAAATAAAAATTGGCGTGTGATCAGTGAAGACCACAGAGGTAGCTAGCTCCCTATTAAGTGAATTGTACCTACATCAACTCAAAATTAACTCACTCATTGTGAAACCTCAATAAGATATCAAGAAAGTTCCAGACCAGAAAGAAGACTTTATATTGTTTGTAATAACTATTTGCAATAACTGTTATTGTAAGTTGTATTGTTGTTTGCATATTAAAACATATCTGTATTAAAAAAGAAAATTGTGTGTATCAATTTTGTTGGCAAATATAAATTGGATACATATTGGCATTTATGTAACTATTAAATCCAAAGTACAATTTAACTCAGTTTTAGGCTATTTGAAATTGTAATATGTAACAAGTATGGTAGTGAAGACAAAATATTACTGTTATTCAAACCTCTATTTGGTAAATATTATTTTTAAGTTTCTCAAAGTAAAAAATATGCACATCACTAATAAATCATTGAAAATAAAGTGTATTTATTAGATATAAATTGATTTTGACTGTTTAGTAAGTTCAACCTAAGTTTCAAGCAATTTGGTTAAGTATTTCCAACATGAGAAGAAAAAAAATCAAAGGCCAAGAAAATATTAATTTCTTCTGTATCAGGCTGTTTTAGGAAATGAACTCAAAAAGTTAGGTTCATTATTTCATTTTTTGATATCCTATACCTATATTGAATAACAGTATGAATTCATCATTTTCAAGTTACTTTTAAGTATAAAAAAAGAAGATTTAATTTTTTTATATTTTTTAACCTACTAATGTATTACAATGCTGTTTAATGTGACTGTGTACAATACTAGATTTAAACACAACATCTTCATTGCTAAAAAGAAAAGACCATTGAAGAGTCGAGTGAGTATAAGCTTGTATTATGTGGAAAAAAAAAGAATAACTCTAAAGTACCATTCTAATGAGATCTAAGGATACCTAATAAGCAATGACAATCCACTGAAATAACATATATATATATGTAAAAATGGAATAATTCATATATAAACAATGTTATTGTTTCAGGCTTACAAACTATCAGAGGTATTCAGTCTGTTGTTTTTGCTTACTTATGACTGTGTTATAAACTTTATATTCTTCAAGCTGTGATGTACTTTTAATTACCATATTACATGTAATGCATTTGTTATAAACAACATTTCCACAGTTGTTGCATAGTACTTTTAAAACACATGGAAACAAAGCAGCAACCAAGTCATAATTAAAGCATCCCAATAATTAAGAGCCCACTTATAAAGTTGACATTTCTTCTACATGAATATAAAATGTTTTCTGGGAAACAGAAAGTGCCCTGTTTATCAAGTACGTATTGTTTTCTATCTTTACGGGATAAAGTAGATTCAGAGAATTATCTAAGGTTTTCTGAGACTTGAATAATCATAATATTATCTAATACTCTCAGACAACTGTTAGAAAATGTTTGCCCTCTTGTTAGACTTTCAGGGTAAGATTATGAACACAGTGATTAAAAGCTATTAATTTCTGTTCATAAGCTATAAAAAATCCATGTGACACCAAGGTAGGGTTGATTAAAAAAAGTTGAAATTAGAGTATGTCTTGCTAAGCCCAAAATATTTTTCAAGTTAACTTATGACTACTATAATGTAACAATGTTGTACTACTGAATTGAGGTTCTTCAGGTCATTACATCAAGAAACAGGAAGTTTAGTCAGACTGAAATGCATCAGTCAAAAATAATGCTCACTGTAAGTACAGTAGAAATGCAAAACTCCCAAAAGAAACACTAACAAGAAATATCTTAGTAGGAAACAGTAATTCTCCTCTTCAGCATTTTAATCTTACTAACTAATAGCATATCTAAAGCTGACTAATAATAATTTATTTAGTATATACAAATCTTGCTCCTACTTACCTTGTTCACTCCCAGCTACAGGATCCTGACATTTTACACCACCAAAAAGTGGTTTCCCAGCTCCAGCAAACACAAAAGAGTTTTCTTTACTTTTCATGGGAGATGATCCAGCAGTACTGTTAAATGTAGAAGACCGTGCTGCTAAGGCTTCAAATGAGAAGTTAGATGTATCCAAATTAGCACCAAAAACAGATGAATCAGTGCTTAAGGAAGTACTTATCGTCTGGCAAGGTGATGTAGCTGCTCTTGAAGTGTCTGTTATACATTCACCTTTACTTTCAGAAGAAACTGTTAAGTCTAGTTTTACATCACTAATACTAGAAGAGGTGATAGAAGATTCAGTAGTAACTGCACTTGACTTTATAGCACACTGAAGTGCACCAGCTTCCCCTAGACTTTCTAAAGCCAGAAAGAATAATTCAGATTTTAAAAAACAATGTAAGACCGATGAAAAAAATTATAATTTGTTGTGCAGAAATATAAAGTTGTTTTTAACTTACTCTTCCCATAATAGACATTAATAGTAAGATGATGAAAGAAAAACATGTTCAACTTTCACAATTTCTAATTTTAGCACTAGACAACTCCCTATACCGCTCTATCAAACCATATGCTTTAGCAAGAGATTCGTATGAATACCCAAGTATACAATATACTTCATACAGTCACATACACACACAAACAAAGTAAAATTTTGTTCATATAAAAGAAACTTTGGAGAAAAAAAAATCTGTTTAGTACAGTTGATTAAAACTTTTTCATGTTTGCCTGGTATTTGGAAAACTTGAAGAAATACTCAGCTGACATAAAACTTACCATTACAAACCAAGATTCATCTTTGAGGAATTATGACTGAATCATATAACCACTGTAAACAATACTCACTCAATAAATAAAAATGTCATAAACAACTTTAAAATTTGCAATAATGGTATATATGGCTGTATATTGTGCTTAATTGATTATACTTCCTACAGCAGCATGTGTCTAATTTAGTTATAAACAATTTAACTAATATAAACATAGCTCATAGCAAAATTTGAAACCTAACTACTACATAGCTTTCTATTCTAAATCAATTATCTTCTCTACTTCTAAGAAATGTTGACTGTATATGATAAAATATCATAACTATTAATAACATATCAACTACAGCAACCACTAGACAAAACTTTTGAGTCAGATAAAGTGGATTTCTAGAAACTATATCACAATTCAGTATTTGAAAGTCAATTCAATATATTACCCAACTTTTAATAAGGTACTATTATACTGTTTTATGACCATTAACATTTCACACAGAATTTCTGAGTTTGAACTTTTCATAGGTGAGTCACATGTATTTTCAGCTCAGAAACATACAAAAAGCTTTAAGGACATAATCAAAGTTGATTATAAACCCAAAGTTAATCTCCGAGTTCCCACAAACACATCTGAGACCTCACCACACATAAACTAAATGAAAGTGAAAGCATTCCATGTTTGTATTATACCATCAAAACACAAAATTACAGCATGTGTAGTAGTTTGCTACAAAATGTTTAACTGGTGAAAACTCATAAGTTAACCCTATAGCTCCACTGGAAGAGTACTCTCCTGGTATCTAGAAGGACCCAGGTTTGATTCCGAGCCTGGGAGACGCAAAATTCAGAATACCAAAAAAAGAATGAAAAAACAAACAAAAACTAGGGCCCGACATTATGGTTGTACCAAAACCCTGAGATAAGACTTGGACAGAACTTGTGTGTGAGGAGAGAAGAATGCAATAGTTTGAGCTAAAATTTGCCTGACTAGTAAATGCTAGTGGATTAATCATCTAGCTCAACAGCATGAATGGTTTCAGGTTCAAATTCTGCATGTGAGATATGAAAAAAAAATTAATTACCATATGTTTGCACAGAAGGTTCAGTTTGTAACTGGAGTATGCAAACAACCTTGCTTGAAATCAATAGAAATTGTCTAGATTTTGGTCAATCTTTGTCTAGTTTCACAGTTTAATTAGTTATGAATTATTTAACACAATATATACCTTATAACATAAGATATTGCTAATACTTACAACAACATAGAATATATACATCAATACACTGTTATATAAATTGGGAAAATACTGTTAACTTTTTTTGAATAGAAATCAATTTATGGAAAATACATAAATATATGTCTTTATAAAATTCATACAAGATTTGTTCATATGTTTAAATATAGCTTTTGGGATTTTATGAAAATCCGTATTCACATCTGAGTTTAAGTGAAAAAGTAAAAACAAGACAGAGTGTTTACCATTATCAATACACCCTCTACATCCTGGGCAGGGTGGCTTGTCTTCATACATAAAAAAAGTTGGAGGTAGTTTCAATTTCTCTGCTAGTTGAATTTGATCCTTTGTAGGTTTCTTTTCATATGTTATTAGCACAGGCTCTATAACACACAATAAATACACTATCTATATAAAACAAAAGAGCAAATAAGAAATATATCTATAACAGCAAGATAGCAAATCCAATCACTATCACTAAGAACAAAAATCAATTTTATTGATGGCTTGATAAGTAATTATAGTTTATACCTTTGCTTCTTGTGGTAGAATGGGAGAATTAAGGAACCATTAAAAAACCTTTATCTGTGCTGCATTTAAGATGTTAATCATCCTAAAGCAGTATGTATAGAAAAAAATCAAAAACTACAAATAAGCAAAATAATTATAAACTTTAGTTTAATTTAATTACAGAAACTTAGTTTAGCTATAAAAAAACAAACAACTTAACAATTTGTAACTTCACAATTCATCTGTATATTTATAAGTATAAAACATATTAATATTATACTTATTAACACTTGAAGTTCTCAAACCCTAAGAATGTTTTAAATTTTGTTTTTTGCAGATATAATGACGAGAGGTAGTCAGGAAACAACACCAAATTTACGTTATACTTTTTTTCTTACAACCAAGAATTGTAATTCTAAAATGTATTTGTCATCAGAAAGTTCATTCATCAGTATAAATATTTGTAAAGTGTATTCTAAAAACGAAACTTAATATCAGTATCACAACATACACAATTTTCATGTTTTACCAAAAAGTGTTTCAAACCAGTAAAAACAAGTAAAACGTAAGTACACACAGTGCATTATTTCTTTTTTATACTGTTGAGATCTCTGAAGTGACATCATGTAAATGAATGATTTTAAAAATATTAAACTAGTAAGCACATTTCATTGTGTTCAAGTATTTTGTATACTTTCCCCATGAATGTTGAAATACAGAGTACAAAAATAACAAAATGTCAGAAACTTACTTTAATAATGCAACAATATACTCTAGGTAATACAAGTAAATGCTTCTCAAAATGCACTTTTTTTTTAATTTATGGTAAATTTACATGTAATTCTGTCCTTTGCTTACAGTGGACATTAAATTTTATGAAACTATCTTTTACAAATAATAGATAGAAATAAAATCATCACCTTTGTTTATCATTGACTGTAAAAGCACATAAAGCTTTTAATCACATTAGTGCACATGTATGTGCAAGAGTAATCATTACCATTTAGATCCTTGGGTGGAATTTTTTCCCAATTTTCTGCCTGGACTGCCATTTGCTTGCCCTAAGAGTTTTAAATCATAAATTAAATTTTATAATACAGTTATGAACCCTGCCCAAAAAACTTTTATAATTCTTAATCTGTAAAGTAACTATTACATGAAGTTTCAGTTGAAGTGTGTGTAACAAATAAAAATGAAAACAAGTATCATATAATACTACTAACACATAAAGTATATTACTCTTACACTTACATTGCAAAAAAAAGCTAAGTATTACACAGTAATTTTTCTCTTAATTTATTTTTGAGTAGAAGTTTGTTAATGGTCAAAATTGCCACTTTTTCATAATTGAATTTTTCTTTAAATAAAATTTTTATATATTTATTAACATCATTTATCAAAAATTAATAAATATATTTAGAATCAAATAATATCTCAAGTAGTACAACTTTACAGATGATTCCTCATAGTAACTTTATTTCCTTTTACAAAAACTGTACATAATGGGCTGTGATAATAACTAATGTATCTATTAAAGTCTCATACACATCTATAAATAATAAGTTCTTAATTCTTAATTTAATGTAATTCATAGACGTTTTAATAATAAAATGTAAGTCAATAAACATAGCTTAAAACCCAATCAATCACACATATTTATTCAACAGAAAATACAAAATAAAACCATGAAAAATGATGTTGATAAAGTAAAAAATTGTGAAGATTTCCCTGTATAATTGGTGTACCTAACCAAGCAAAAATAATATATATACTAGCTGGAGTACCCGTCCTCTAGATGAAAGTTATGTAAATTCATGATTAATGAAAGGTTATCTTAAGACACGAAAAGTTGCTTCTCTTATATGTAATTGTAAAAATGCAAAAATGCCCATGAAAACGGCAAAACACAAAACGTGAAACTTTAAGTTTGCATGTATCTCTGTATGGACCCAACAAACCTTCATACCAAATTTGGTGAAGATCCATCAACAGGGAGCAAAGTAGTGGTAAAAAATGCAAAAATGACCATAAAATTGCAAAACTGAAAATCTGTATGCATCTCCCCATGGACCCAATTTTGTGAAGAACTGTCTACTGAGGGCAAAGTAGTGGTAAAAACTGCAAAAAATGCCCATAAAACCTGCAAAACTGAAAATTTGTATGTACCCCCCACATGGATCTAATGAGCCTCCATACCAATTTTGGTGAAAATCCATCCACACCCTGCAAAGTAGTTACATGGACAGTCAACAGACAGTATTATTATATTTATATAGATTAAAAAGAACCATTTCTCAAAGTAATTCATCTTCAAACAGATAAAGTGACATGATTAAAAAGACTAATACATTTTTCTCAATTTCTTTAAGACACCAAATCTTTTGTATAAATCTTGCATTGTCATGTTTCTTTCTCCAAACAGCTGACATTTGTTTGAAAAGAAAATAACTACAAATTTTTTTTATTAGTTATTAAAATATTTACTCTTTTTAAACCTGATTTATTCAAGTTCACTAACATGTGCTTTAAAATATATCTACCTCTACGGTATGTTATATGATGTTATGGGAGTTTTGTGTTTGCTTTATGGTTACAATCACTAGAGGTGGATGACCAGTAGTACTTGTTAATTTATTAACCCTTTTGCAACGGGCTTGATATAAATACAAGAATTCGTATACATATTTGCACATGTTAAGTACTTATAACTTTTAATAAAGTGTGTATCTTCATAAAATTTGGTAGACTTTTAGTAAACATTACAAGTATTTTGCACACACAAAATCAGATTTTTTTAATGAAGAAACTTTACTTAAGATTTGTTTATAAACATAGAGTCTATTTTGTTACTAGTCTAAATGCAAAGTGATTTTTATGTTATGATTAAAAAAAAAACTTCTTCATCCCCAAAATCTCAAATATCATTTGTGTAATCTCTAAAACCTCCTATATACGTTTTCAATAAAACTTTGTACTTTATCTGTTATTTTCTCTACCCTAACTCTATACGTGGTTGGTCAAATTGGCTGACCTCATAAGTATAAAAAATTAATAAAAATCTAATTAAATCTAAATTACCCTTTTTTCTTTCTAGAATGACTTCAAATTGTCATATAAAACTACGTTCATTTATCCTAAGTAGCTTTAAACTCTTAACAGTATACATCTATTTATACTTAAATTTTATTGCCCTTTGAACCGTGTCTAACTACTATTTGCATCATTATAAGTTGTAAATCACTTGGGGAATGTGCAAATCATGTGTGCCTTGTGAAACATTTCTTATTATTATTTATTTTACCTAATCTAACTTTAACTAACCTAAAGAGACCCTTAATTTTACAGTTTAGTTACTTTTATAATAATAAAGAAAGAGTAAACATGAAAAAAAGAAATAATGTACTTACCCGGGTTTTCCTTTTTTTTTTATGTTAACTGTCGATGACACTTAACACTACTTTTTTATACGAAAATGCACTAAATAATTTTTAGCCCCCCAGTGGCACAGCGGTATGTCTGCGGACTTACAACGCTAGAATCCGGGTTTCGATACCCGTGGTGGGCAGAGCACAGATAGCCCATTGTGTAGCTTTGTGCTTAATTACAAACAAACAAATAATTTTTATTTAATGAAATATCGCACCAAAGAAAATAGACAATTTTCCCTAACCATCACAATTTTTCTGGATTTCTAGCTATGCGACAAAAACTGATACAAATTCATCAAAGCTAATCATTATCTTTCCCGTTGGAATGAAGCTTGTACTAACTGGGAAATGGATAATTATCTGTTCACAAAACAATGCATCAATATAATTTATGTTTACGGCGGATTTCTTTCCAGTATTCTTTTCCAAGAATTACATTCTGTTGATCACCCTTGTTAGAAAAGGCTTCAGGTCATTTTCTTAAAGGGACATTTATGTAAAGTCAAAAGCCACTTCTGTGGTTGTGGATCAGTGGTACAAATTAAGCTTCTTTATACATCCTCTCAAAATGATAAAACTTTTCCAAAATTTATCACAAAAATTAGAGTTAGAGCATATGTAATGTATATAGCAGAATGCTGAGCTGAGAATGTGAGCATTTAAGCGTTTTCTCTTTAAAACAGTATATTACAGACTCAGTGGCACGCCTGTCAAATCTGTGAAATGTAAGTTCCTCAAATAAGCCTATATTCTTTTTTTTCTGATGCACATGCCTTAAGTAATAGATGTGACTACAATCATTTCAAGGGCAACTAACATGGATTTCTATTGGATCCAAAAAAAAAGGGTTCATTACTGGAAATCTACTCATAGAAGAAAGTAAATAAGGATAACAGTACTTATCGCATAATTTACATTATTGACAAGTAATAACTAGCATAACCCTATAGAACTACTTCACATGATGTTAATATCAATAAACTAGTGATGCACCCAAGCATGATGTTCTGGGTTAAGCACAGCTAATTTACATAGATGCAATGTGCCGTACCTATGCAGATTACTTAAGATTTCACTCCATAAGTTTAAAAAGTGTTGTTGAATTATAAAAATAATTTTAATGTGGAAGCAATTAGCAAAACAGTACTAACAAAAT
The DNA here is from genome assembly GCF_000517525.1 of Limulus polyphemus. Lineage (NCBI taxonomy): Eukaryota > Metazoa > Arthropoda > Merostomata > Xiphosura > Limulidae > Limulus > Limulus polyphemus. The sequence goes on from NW_013667026.1 coordinate 209,599, forward strand.
CCTATTCCATCAACTAAATATACACCCTTAGTAACACTTTTCAGTATGTCTGAAGGTTATCCCCTTAATTTTGAAAGAAAGGGGCATGGTTCCTTTAAACTGTTGTATGTGTATGTTGTCATTAACCGACAGATTTGTTTCTGGCTTGAAAAAGAGCATCTGCTCTAAATATTGCCAAGAAAATCAAATACAACTGTAGTTTTTTAAGATGATTTATCTCCAAAAGTCTAAAGGCCCTAGCTTTATCCACACGACTGAACCATAATTACAACTTAGTTTTCTTATTCCTCAGATATATTCCAAATATCAGAACACATCAAACCTTTTCTAACATGGGTGTCCAACAGAAATAAATTTTAGAGCTCCTATGATAAACTGCTCATAGACTATATAATAGAAGTCTTGTAACTTTTATTGTTCCAGACAACACACATACATTTTTTAAAAAAGAAAGTAACAATGTCCATCTCTCAGAAATTAATGTCTGAAGTATGTATTTCAGATCCATATTTCTAATCATTTTGACAACAAAATATTAAATGTAAGAAATGGCTTTTTAAAAACAAATACATTTAATAATGCATTTTACTTGTACAAAATCATAGTTTAATTAATCATGAAATTTTATTTCTTATTTTTATTTCATAATCATTGGTTTCTTAGTCATACAACAAAAAGCTTACTGTTTTTTCTGAGATGATATTTCCTTCCGTTTCACCTTCAGCATTATTGTTGATCTTTCCAACCAACTTCTTTAAAATGATGGTTTCACATTTTGAGGTATCCTCAAGTGCTTCTTTATTTGTTTTTGTAGAAGTAATTTGTTCTGACTGATGACCTGATTCTAGAACAAAACAGCAGAATTACAGATCAAAAAATACTCTGTACTTTTATTATTAAAGCATCTTAAATAAAGCTTTACTCATAATGTTAAACTTATTACATATATTAAATGAAACCTTTTAGTCAACAATTTAAAACAGACAATTCGTTGCAATTTTTGTAGAGTAAGAAAATCATTTTTCTTGTATGCTACTGATCATAAGCACAGTAAAACTATATGCCATTTCATACTTTTGAATCAAAACAAATAAAAAATTTACAGTTTTATACACTAAAACTAATGGAAAGTGTTAAAAGAATTTTAAAAGACAAAGAAATCAGTTATTAAAATCTGCATTTCTGTTCATTAAAAAAAAATACCGCAAACAATATCATATATAAAAATTTGATAAATTATTTAAAAAGCTACATAATTTTCATGGGGTTTTGATTTTTTTTTAACTCACCATATAGTTAACTAAATCAATTTAAGTGTGTGAACAATATTATAGCATTATGCTTAATTTATTTTATGTTATACATATGACCAACTGTTTGATGTTAATATTACAGTCTTTTCAACAAAAAATTGAAAATATAATTTGTGACATAGAGGGCTAATGTATTCTTTGATTCACTGGACCTTCTGCCTTGGACTGTAATTTTGCCTGTTTGTGGCTCATTAGAACAGCTTGGGTCAGCAAACCAAAAAATAGGCTTCTTATAATGATGGTATGTGTGTGTGAAAAATATTTAAGGGGTTTTTAGTTATTTTTTTTATATTACCATATATCAATCTAAATTAATCTTTGAAAAGTTCTTCTTAAGTTTTCAAATATTTCTTGCAATGTAATAAAACAAACCATACAACAGGTGTGTGAAATCAATACACCCAGATGC
>NW_013667026.1:212320-226870 GCF_000517525.1 Limulus polyphemus
TATGACTATCACAAAATAATTCACCTTCCAGCTAGTCAATGATCCTAAGTATACAATAAATGTGGTGAAATGATATCTTGACAATAAAGAAGCTGATAGAACACTCATGACCATGGCTTAATCTACACAGTTCTAACAAGAACATTCTTGAGGCTGTATGGGATATTATAAAAAATTATATGGTAAGAAGATGATAAAACAATATGGCTGAGTTGTAGAGAGTAATAAGAATATTTGGATCAATATTCTACAGGTAATAAAAAAATTTAAAAACAATAAAGATGATGTAGGAATGGCAATGCCAAAAAGCACATAAACAAGGTAGGGATGAGTATACAAAACCAATATAGAAGTAGCCAAATCTTTCCAAGAATAACTAAATATTGAATTCCTGTCAGTAGCATGAATTCAGGTTTGAATAAAAGTATTTAAACTGAATAGTGCTAAGCAGTCTTACAGTGGCTAACAGCCATAAACTCGCAAGATTGACTCAGTACTTATTGGCTACTTATATAGGGAATTTTGTATGATTCATCCCTACCTTGTTTCTGTACTTTCTGGCACTGCCATTCCTACATCATACTTGTTACTTGTTTCCCCTTTTTTTTCTTTTTTTTAACAATACCAATGAATATTTTGTAATGAAGGCACCAGATTTAGCCTGGTGTGATGAGTTGTCTTGATGGACATCATATGTTGAAGTTAGTGAAACACTATACTACTTCTACACTCCCCAAGTTAAAATGCAACATTTTGGTATGTAAATCATCACAACATTTGGATTTTATGTTACTTACCAGTTCTCTATTTTAGCAATGTGTTTTGGCTAAACTGAAGATCTTAATAGCTTTGAAAATCCTGAAAACCTAAGTTAGATGTTTATAAAAGACTCTTAGATTGTTATAAGAGATTTGAGACTATAATAAGCAATACATAATATGCGTCGGCACATTTTTTCGAACCAATCCCTACATACTAAATCACTACCATGATTAGTGATAAGTGCACACTGAAAAAATGTATGGCAAGATGAAAATAAGATTTAATTCTCCCTGAATAGCAAAGGGCTCATAGCAAAATACTTGTGCACTGTTTAGGTGATTGTATTTTCTGTGATAGTTTTGTATCATTAATACATTCACCATCTAGCTGTCATCACTTGTTGTTAGTAACACATATGTTTATAATTTATGTATTTTCATAATTATTTCTATTACTGTAGATCTGCAAACATTTAGGGTCAACTGCTTGAATTCTCCATTCTAGGAATACACTAAGTTTTTTCTTCCTAGTTACAAGTCTGGATAAAGCAGAACTTACACAGTAGCTAATCATAATAAGATAGGTTCCTATAGCATGGATATTTAATTGTTTGATGCTTTATAACACATTTTTTCTTAAATCTAAAAATTAGTTTCATAACCATGAGAATACAACAAACTAATCACTTCTGGTGCCACAAGTGCTCAACTTCTCTGCTAGATACAGCCTCTACTAAAATTTAATTGTTTCAATAAAAATCAATGCTAACCAAAAACACAGTTTATTGGACTACTTTATCAAAATAATTGGTAAATGTGTCTTTTATACTGGCTAAATATGTAATATCCAACTTTGCTTTATTTTACATAAACTGGATAATTATTATTAATTGGTTTGGTTGTTTGGAGTTTTATTGGCACAAAGCAACAGAGTTATCTGCACCAAACAACCAGTATATAAACAAAAAGTAATATACTATAAACAGTTAACACAATTCAAGTTAAAAACTTAAAAAAGTCCAAAAATCAGGAAGAAAATTTATAAACCTAAAAACACAATCAAACTGGATAGCATTACCATCACCAATGACAGTGTCCAATATCAGGAGTAAACCCGAGAAAAAAAACCTGCCTAAAATAATGCTGCCACTCATATTCGTAAAGACGGCATGAAAGTAAAACATTGGCAATAGTGACCTAAGTGTCATAAAGGACACATATTGGTGGATTAGTCCAACATAAAAGAAAATGACAAGTTAAAAAACTGTGACCAATGCATAGCCTATACAAGACAACTTTCTCCCTCCGATCCTTACGGAAGCTAGATGGCCAAACAACAACTGTAGGTTTGATCTAGAAAAGCTTGTAATGAAGTTACTCACCCCAAATCGACTGCCAACTGGCATGAAGCTGTGCCTTGATCATAGGACAATAGTCCAGATATGGAACAGGTACAGTTGTGACAACACCAGAGCAGATGGACTTAGTTGCGGTATCAGCAAGCTTATTCCCAGGAATACTAACATGGCCAGGTATCCAGAAAAATTTGATATAAACAGAAGACAGAGAAAAGTGGGTCAGTCATTTCTGAATACCGATGAGAACAGGGTGAGAACTCATGTGAAACAATTCCAAGGCCATTAGAGAGCTAAGAGACTTGATATACTGCTTAGCTTCTAGGTGATCTAGGGGAAGAGAAATGGCATACAACTTGGCAGTAAACACACAAACTATAGAGTGGATCCTGTGAGCAACCACCGAGCCACAACAAACCATGGCAGAACCCATAGAGTCAGCTGATTTTGAATCATTCGTAACAACGGGAACAGAAGAATGGTTCAAAAGATGTTTGGCAAAGAGAAGATGGTACTTCAAATCAGGAGTATCTGATTTGCTTGGATGACTCAAAGAAAGGTCACAGATGGGAATGGGAACAAGCCATGGAAGAATGGAGTGATTCAGCAATAGCATCCAATGACATACCCAAATCAGCCAGCTGTGCCTGGATACAAAGGCTAAATGGAGAAATGGCTAGCTGCCAATTCTGAAAAAGCAAAGGCCAAGAAGGAAAGAAGAATCAACCCCAGGTGATATGCTGTGGGAAGGATCAAAGCTTGGTAGTGTATTGCAAAGAAATTTGCAAATGTCAGAGTTGAAAGAGAAGTTCATGAGACTCAGTGTACAGACTCTAGACTGGTGAAGTGTGGGAAGTTCCTGTCCATAATCAAACCCAGATGGTGCACAGAATCCAACACCTTCAAGGCCGAGGCACTGGCTGAACCAAAGAACATAAACCCATAGTCCAGTTTGGATCATATGGAAACACAATAGATCTTGAGCACTGAACATCTATCCACTCCCCAGGAGATGGAAGAGAGGACACGGAAGATGTTCAGTGCCCTTGTACACTTGACATGAAGCTGCTTAATGTGAGGAATGAAAGTAAGCTTATGGTCAAAGATAAGTCCCAGGAACTTTGTCTCAGCCTGCACAGGAAGAACATTACCACCGAGATGGAGCTCTGGATCAGGATGCAAACCCCCTGGCAGCAAAATGGACACAAATGATCTTAGAAGAAAAGAAGGTGAAACCATTTGCCCTAGTCCACCTCAACAAGTAAGTGAGAGCAGTCTAAAGCTGCCACTCAATAAACCTCATGTTTCATAACTGACAAGAAATGTGGAAGTCCACAACATAGAGGCCATTTGCAACAGTAGGAGGAAATTGTAGAGTGATAGCATTGATCTTAATATTGAAAAGTGGGACACTCAAGACACATTTTGAAGGATTGGGACAGGGTCAAACCCACACAGACTTGGAAATTCCACTTGATTAAAAGTTTTGAATAAAAATGGGTAAATGGTCATGCAACCCATATGAATGCCAAACCTCCAAGTAGTGTCATAAGCCTTCTCAAGATCAAAGCTGATCGAAAGAACATGTTCTCTCTTAAGGAAGGCTTCTCTGATCAAGGTTTCAAGACAAACCAGGTGATCCACAGTGGAGCACTGTCAATGAAAATCACATTGGGTGGCCAAGAGGAGATTCTTTAATTCAAGGAACCAAATAAGACGTGCATTAACTATCTTCTGAAAAACCTTACAGAGACAGCTAGTCAAAGCAATTGAACAATAATTAGAAGGAATCTTGATATCCTTCCCAGGCTTTGAAAAAGAGAGAACAATAGCCTAGCACCAAGCATCTGGATAAACATTCTCCTGCCAAATCCAGTTAAAAACAACCAGAAGAAAAGCAAGAGAGGCAAGGGAGAGATGGCACAGCATCTCATAGTGAACATCATCAGCGAGACCGATGAAGAGCAAGCTTAAATTACACCAATGTAAATGGGTGATTATAATCATAGAGACAATCTGCCCCAAAGGAAAATGGCAACCTCTCAGCCTGAGACTTGATGGCCAAGAAAGCATGAGTATTGGCAATGGGAAGCATATTTCCCACTGACCTTCTGAATCTTGTCCCAGACAACTTTGGAACTGGTGATAGAAGAGATGCTGGTTGTAAACTTAATCCGGGATTCTTTCTGGCTTTGATGCCTGATCAGTCGGGCATGGGCACGAGCCAGCTGGAAAGCAATGCGGACGGTAAAATGAGATGCCTGCAAAAGATATCCCAGGTCCATTTCTGAGCCTTCAGTGCCTGCTGGCAGGCAGAAGACCACCATGGATGAGTATACCATGGAAAATGTGTCGAGGTTTTGGGGACAGCTGCTTGAATAATACAATCAGTTACTTTCTCTATGCAGTCGTTAACAGATGGAAGACTAGCAACAGCAGGAGAGTTTTGAGAAAGTGGTGAAGGAGAGCCAGTCAGCATGCTCCAACTTCCACTGTGGCAATGACTGCAGCCAACCTCCAACAAAATTATAGGAAAAGGATCACTGCCTTATGAGTCACTGTCAACCCTCCAAGAAACAATGAGAAAAAGTGAAGGGGAACAAATGGATAGATCAATAGCAGTAAAAGAATGACTAGGTGCATGAAAATAGGTAAATGAACCAGTATTGAAGAGAGAATGGTTATGATCCGAGAGCATACACTCCACAGAACAATCCCTCCCATCAATACCAGCACCCACCCAGAGGGGACTGTGTCCATTAAAATCTTCCAAGATGAAGAAAGGAGGCAGCAGCTGGTCAATAAGATCATCAAAGTCTAACTGATGATAAATCTCTCCCAGTGACAGGTAAAAAAAGAACATACAGTAATAGTACAACACACAGAGATTCGACGACCATGGTTTCCAAGGGCATATTGAGTGTCACGGTCATGGTGGGTATATGAGAACATCCAACACTATCACTTAGCTAACCCTGGAAGAGCCACCCGTTTACAAGAACTCAAAGCCAAAGTGATATGTCGAAGTGCCCCTGATATAACTCACCCATCAAGATGACACCCCTCAACCACCAAGATCCTCTTCTTCCCTTCATGGGATACCATACACATGAAACACATGGGTAGATGTTTGGATCCCAGAAGAGGTAAACAGAAGATATAGAACCTTCCCTGGAAGGTACCCTCTCCATGTACAGGAATCCACCTTGAGGGGGATTATTATTAAAATAGCCACAAATTTGATTGTTTATACCAACTTATCTAACAGTGTACCAATTTACACCTAACTTAAATCTACTAATGCCATGGTATAAATTGATTAATCTCACTAAGCAAGGGCAGGTTAAACCTACATGCTTTCAGTAACACTCTATAAAATAATCCATTACACCCTCCAAATAAGAGATTTGAAAATATATCATTAGTTATGACACATTAATTTTGAGGCCTCTTAGCATACAATTTACTACTAACCTGGTAGAGACTCTTTTGTATCACCTGTTTTCATTTCAACAGCTTTTCTACATTCTTCAAACTTCTCCTTGAACTCTTCTACTAACTCTTTTGTCTAGAAGTGAACACAACCAAATTGTTAAGTGTATTCAAACAATTAACTATATATTTAAATGTTTCAATATTTAACCAAAACAACATTTGTGATTTGTAGTATGAAATTTACCTTAAATCGAACAGCTAAAAGTTCTGACACTGACTGTTCTTCTGCAAAATCTACAGCTGTCCAGCAAACTGCATTTTCAGTAGTGGGCATGGGTTTCAACTTCATATCAGCAGTAATATAGTGATTACAGGCTATTTTGTGGACCTGCTGTCGACGTAAGATAAGTCTGAATCGACCTGAAAGAAGATATATCAAATTCATTAACTCTTTCCTCTGGGCTCATTCATTTTGACCAACCTTGTAAAGACAAAAAAATTGTGAGAGCAAGCATTTAGGAAACATTACAAGTCTTTTGTACACAAAAAATCTGAATGTTTACTAAAGATTTGTCTATGAACATATGGAGTCATAGTATTGACTGTTTTGAGTGCAAGGCGATTTTCATGTTAAGGATAAAAATACTTGTATTCATCTTAAAGTTTGAATTTCAGTTGTATAACATATAAAACTTCCTAAATGAATATCTGATCATTATCAAATATTTGTTTTCAGCATAACTTTATGTTTTATCTTCTCCTCGCTATCCTTATGCAGACTGGTCAATTTGAATGACATTGTAACCACCACAAAAAAAAACGAAATAAATCTAAATTACCCTTTTTTCCCTCTTAGAATGACTGCAGATTATAATACAAAACTACAATCGTATATTCCTAAATAGCTTATGGCTCATAACAGTCTATTGCTATTGTTTTATTGCCTCTGAACCATGTCTAACTAATAATACCATTTTACAAGCTTTAAATCACTTGGTAAATGTGTAGTTCAAGTTACAATACTGAATGATGTAATGTACATGATACAAGCATACCTCATGGAGAATTTTGTATTTTTATTACCCTACGTAATCTAACTTTACTGTAATAAATTTCTAATTTTTACATTGTAATTACTTTTATAACAATAACCAAACAATAAACGTGATCAACAAGAAACTTAGTACTTATGTTTGACCTCATTTTTTTTGCTGTCAATAGCCAATGAAATTTAAGCCTACTTTTTTGTAGTGATGATACTATCACATCAAATAATTTGTCTTTATTTAAAGAATGCACATAAAAACACAGAATAATAAGGCAAACAATGTCCTATAACTAATATAATTTAATTGGCTTTTGAAGGCAAAAGTGCCTTAAAATAATTCCCTTAGTTACTCATTCTAAACTCCACAAGAGAAACTTTTGATCTGAAGATGAAGTAACTAAAACAGTCTACCGAGAACAAAAACAATATATGTGAATCAATAAAATAAAATTTTGTCTTTCTTTTGGTTATACACAATATAATAGAAAATGTCAGAGAGAATTATTGATGATTGGTAAAGAAAAAAGGATGCAGGAAGAGGACATGACAAGTGGGTCAGTCTTTAAAAATTGAAGGCTATAAAAAATTAGACTTTGCCATAGTTATATCTATATTATAATCAGTAATTTATGTTAAACTTGGTACATCAGAGAGTGGTGTTAAAAATATTAGAATGGTAAAATGAAGTGAATAAATTTTACAATTTTCATACAAAGGGAGATCGAGGATTCATTTTAAAATTCAGAAATTAAAATTTATGTAATATTAACATTTGTTGATTTATTAACTATGTTTGATGAAAAGTTTATTTGTATACACTGATAATAAAGTATTTTAATTTTGAATATAATTCTGTAAAAAGTTGTGACGTGTACTTCGACTAGTCCACAGTTAAAGACACTTAAAGTTATGTGTAAGATAAGGTATTTCAAAAACCACCAGAAACTAAAAATTAACAAAGTAAATGTATATAAAAAAATTCACGTATCTAATTTAAAATAAGCTGAAATAATTAGGGGACCATTGTAAACCTTTAAATAGCAAATACATTATCTCATAACCTTTATCTGGATACCTACTGATCTACATCATTTATTGATAATTTAAGAAAATATTTTTTATAAACTTGTTTTTTACAACAGTGCAAACACATTCATTCTTAGTGTATACCCAAGCCTACTTACACTGATTTTTGTGTTTAAGTATTTTGAAATCTCCCACACCCCTCTCCTTCCACTGCTGGACATTTTTGTCAAATCTGTAAAGCTTAGCTCGGTGGCAGAACACTGGCAACTCTTCTTCTTCCCCAGTTTTGGTTTCCACTAATTCAGGAAGTGGGATCACAGGCTCAAAATGGATTTCTTGACTTGGCACAACCTGTGTATCACCTGAAGGGGAAACAAGAATCAAATTTTCAGTGAAGTTTTCAACATACATAATAAAATATTTACAGTATAAATGATTAAAACAAATTCCTTTCCTCTAATGACCAAACCAAACAAATTGTGTAAAGTTCTTTAACATCATGATGCATTTGACAGTCAATAATATGCAGTTGAAATTAATTTCACTACTGACATACATATGATAAACTAAAAACAAAATTTCCAATCCTGTTTAAGCCCAAAGCTACACAACAGGTTACTTGTGCTGTGTCCACCATAGATATTGAAACCCGGTTTTTAACATTACAAGTCTTCAGACTTGCTGCCGAGCTTCTGTGGGTGGAGGAGCATATAAAAAAGAAACACATCATCTACAAAGGGAATATTAATTTTTTTTAATAATTCCAGTTTTTTACATATAATTTTATTATAACAATGAGTATCTTTGGTCAGAAGTTTTATTTTATTCACAATAAGTCTCTTTTGGTTACTGAATTATAGCATGCAAAAATCATAATTTATTTTAACTTTTATGCATTAAAACAAGTAATAAGTACCAGATTTTCAAATTTTTTTTCTACATCCCTGCATGTTTCAGTAGTATGTAATGAGATCATGCACAATATTATACTTAGAGTGAAATTCAAACCACTTCTAAAGAAACATTGAAAAGACAGAAATGAGTAGCTTGTACTGACATGACAGAAATAACATCACCATTAAAATCTATTGGAATTGCATTAAAAAAAATAATTTTTCACATAGACTATTTTCTCATTTCAGGCTCACAAGCTATAATAGACATTCAGTTTAACAGATCAAAATTTAAACATTAGCCAAGCTTTAAACATTTTTAATTTTGCTTAATCTATTAAACGTTAGAAATGTCCACATCAAATATTATGGGTTAGCCAGAGATTTTCTTTTGTTCTTTACTTCCTATTTTTTGTTAAGTGGCAATAATACCAGATTATTACCTTGCTTTTGTAAAAAAAATTCATGCTGCCACTCAGTTTAAACAAATTCCCCATATCTCTATACTTATTATTATTATTACTAATAAATTATATATATTTAACAAATATATATTACTATTAAACTGTTTAAAGGCAATGACAGTCAAGAAAATACATGAAGTTATGGTTATAAATATCATATATATATAAATAAACAAAATAAAAACACCCAAAGACAATTTGAGTTTTCAAAATACAGCAATTAATGTCAGAAATAATAGTTTAATTACTTTTAACTAGAACTACTTTTTTGACACATTGCCAGCTGTGTTGATACACAATAAAATGATGTGAAACCAACAAGGCTACAACCATGTTGTCTTGGGGTGCTCGAAATAGGCATATTTTAATGCAAAGAGAGACCAAAAAAGTAAAAATGTAGGCTGTGATCTACAGAGCTTGGTTACAGGGACAGTACAGGAACAATGTTAAACCACATTAAAATGAAATGTTCGGTTGAATATACTTCAGAGAAGTTTCAGGCAAACAATTATGCAAATATCTGCTGGTAGCATTAGCATACCTTTCTGTAATAATGTGGTTAATGCTCACCGCCTAATGAAAAACAGGCTATTACTGTACCCCAGATTCAATTATTTTTCATGTTACATCACTATTTTCTCAATGTTTATTTTTGTTTAATTGATATAGTAATGATTAATACATTTAGCAGAATATGCACTTCTAGTTTAGTCTTTGTCATTTTGGAATAAGTTACATAAATTCCCAGAGATAATGAAATAAGCTTGAGGTAAAGGTACTACAAATTCAAAAAATTATATTTTTACATTCTACAATCTGTGATGTATCTTTTACTGTCATGTTACATTACTCATCTGTTTCATGCAACCTTTCCAGTATCAACACTGCTTTATGGTACTTTTAAAATTAAAACACATACCAACAAAGATGTAGTCTATGATAAGCATAATAAAAAAAATCAAATAATCAAAGAACCTATGCATTTTTCACATGTAGACTTTTCTTCATGGGTGACTTTGTAATATTTTACAGTGTTTCTACACACTTTGCATGACAGAAAATAAGGAACAAGACAGGGTTAAACTTAGGTGTCAAGAATGAAAGATCAGGAACATTTTAAAATATTATTTAAATTGTATAAACACAATTATATAAAGTTTCATGGCTTCTTCTACCCCTTACAGCCATTCTTACACCACTTTTTTATCAACACACTTAACATTTGTTAATAGTGTCTCAAGTTCTTAACCACAACATCTGTCATATCCCAGCCTATCAAAGAGAGCTGGTATTGGGCAAAAGGGCTTGTCACTACTGAACATAGTAGATATAGTGGACAGTATGTTGTTATACATTCTTATTTACTTTCACAATTTAGTATAATTTCAATAGTCCACATTTTTATGGTAAAAATATATCTAATAAAACATTTGTGTTCTAAAATTTTGCAAATAGGTACTCTTGCTATCTATAAGCACAGCATAAACAAAACCAAAAGAGATCCCACAGCATTCATATTCAATATATGTTAAAAATAGTCTCCATTTAATAAGAAAGGTGCTACACTCATTGTCAGAGGTTGGGGCCTGACCAAGGCCTTTAACGATCTGGGTTATTAAATGCTCTATAGTGATTTTGTGCAGTGTTTTGTAAACACAATCACTTGAAATTCAAAATTCAAGAGCTTCTGACCAAATATTAGCAAAAAATCAGGAACCTCCCCTGTCTGGAATCTGCAGACACAATGAGTATCATATGATACTCTGAAGCATTTATAAGGAAATGTATTTCCTTGATCTGACTACCTAAGGCAAAAACATGAACATATTGATTAGGCATCAGGTTAAACATTATGAAAAAGAATTATACATCACTTGTGAGCTTTCCCTTAATGATAAATTGACCTGTACTAATGCACCTCCTTTAAACAGGTAAATTACGATTAACGTTTCTTTAAAATCTCACACACACAATCCCACCAAGACCAAAAAATATCACTAAAAGAACAGTGTATTTATATATATTATTTTAAATAATGACACATTTTAACTTGAAAACATCAAAATAGGGTTCATCAAGGAGCTAAAACTTGAATTTTTGTTAAGCCCAAAGTTTTTAATTTCTCAAGGTTATTTATTACAGCTGCAATACAGGGCACAAAAAGGTAGAAATAGCAGAGGTTTGAAACTATAGTAAAAAAGGATAAATACCAATAAGAACACCAACAAGAAATACAGCAGGAAGAAGGAATGCTCCTCTTCAATGCTTGTGTTATTAACCAACAGCATAAAATAAGCTGATTTATAACAATTTCTTTAATATAAAATCAAATCTCATTTCTTCTTACTTTGTTCACTTCCAGCTGCAAAATCCTGATTTTTTACATCAACAAACAATGGTTTCCCAGCTCCAGTAAATGCAAAACAGTTATCTCCTTTAGTTTTTAGAGCAGATCCAGCAGCACTGTTAGATGTAGAAGATTGTGCTGCTAAGGCTTCAAATGAGAAGTTAGATGTAACCAAGTTAGCACCAAAAACAGATGAATCAGTGCTTAAGAAAGTACTTTTTGTCTGGCTAGATGACGTAGCTGCTTCTGAAGTCTCTTGTATTTTTTCGTCTTTTCTTTCAGAAGAAAATACAGTTAAGGCTTGCTCATTATCACTAATAACAGAGGAGGTGATTGGGGATTTACTAGTAACTGCTCTTGACTTTACATCAGACTGAACTGTATCAGTTTCCTCTTGATTTTCTGAAACCAGAAAGAAGACTTTCAATATAAAAAATACTGTACAAGCAAATAATTTTTTTTCTGTGTGTAAGTATAAAGTTGTTTTTAATCAAATATTAGAAGAAAAATTAATAGGTTAAAATGAGAAAACTAAAACACTTCCAATAATACTGAGAGCTCCAGTCCAGGCCCAAGCAATTGGATATCATCACATGGTCAGGCAATCAAATTTCACTTTACCAACACTCAAATATCTTATCAGATACTCACATGTCATTGGTTGAATACCCTGATATTTGGCCAATCATAAACATGGTACATGGGAAGGTTGAAAGAACAATGTGATTCAGATTTGACCCATGTGTATTCTACTAATTCAACAACAGATCGATAATTTTTGTTTTCTAGCAATTAAACTACACATAGTTTCTGGGAATCAATTTTATATATTAACTAACTATACTATCTCACATGTTTAGTTTGTATGCAAAATTTCAGAAATGAGTCATATGGTTTTGTCAGCACTGAGTTATAGCAAATATGTGGCTAAAAACATACTAAACACTTTAAAAGACAATTACATTTTACAACATACAAAACAAAAACAATTATAGAGTTATCACCACTATCAAATCTGGCATACTACATGGCACATGCACTGAGTAAAATAACAAGTAGCCCATGTTTATGCATCACCCATGTATCACAAAGTAGGTTACATTTATGAAGAATTCAGCCTTGCTAGAATATATAGTAATAAGTATCTCAAATTTGATCAATCTCCGTTTCATTTGTTCTGAACCATTTTCTTATTTAACACAGCTACACAGTGGAAATGCTGCTAACACTTGGAGACAAAAATAAACATTACAGAATTATGCATTAAGTATTCTACTAGAAGTGCTATTTACATGAATTTACAATCAAAAGACTGTTAAAATTTTGGAAAACATATTTAATTTTTTTAAACACAAGTATTTATGGAAAGTGTACAAAATATACATCTTCATAAAATTCATACAAGATTTGTTCATATGTTTAAATATAGCTTTTGGGATTTTATGAAAATCTATATTCACATCTGAGTTTAAGTGAAAAAGTAAAAACAAGACAGAGTGTTTACCATTATCAATACACCCTCTACATCCTGGGCAGGGTGGCTTGTCTTCATACATAAAAAATGTTGGAGGTAGTTTCAATTTCTCTGCTAGTTGAATTTGATCCTTTGTAGGTTTCTTTTCATATGTTATTAGCACAGGCTCTATAACACACAATAAATACACTATCTATATAATACAAAAGAGGAAATCCAATAACTATCACTAAGAACAAAAATCAATCTTTCAACTTTACTGATGTCTTTATACATCATTACACTTCATATTTTTCTTCTTGTGGGATGAAGAGTATTAATAAAAACATTATTCTGTGCTGTATTTCATTTTGTTATTTTTTTTTTACTGTATACCTAAAAACACACTGTATATATCAAGCAGTATCCCTACTTTATTCATTTAAAACACAAATATGAAATTATTTACAAAATCAGTGAAGAGAATTAAGAAAACAATTGCTGTCACGTTACTTACTCTAAACACAAAATAGGTCTTGATAAATTAGTTTACCCTTTTGGATCTTGTGTAATAGGATAATAAAAATTAAATTAGTTTTCAGTGCTGTATTTCCACTTGTTACTTTTTTTTAATATATATATGTGACTATATGTTCAGGATGTACATTGACCCAAATTCATCCAGAAAAAAACACCAAAAAATGAGACTATCTATATACTGTAAACTGACTTGCCAAACCATTCTACTGATACTTTGGAACATTACAAATGAAATTCAAGCTACATTAAAACATGACAATTTTTTAAAATAAATATTCTATTTCATATAAAAATAATGAGCAATATAATACAAATACATATAGCTGCTGCTATACCTTCCTTAATTTGTTCAAATTCTTCTTCTTTGTCACATCCACGACAACCTGGACACGGTGACTTTTCTTCATAGAGGTAAAAATTAGGAGGCAATTTCAGTTGTTGAGCTCTTGCTCTTTTTTCATCACTTGCTTGTTTTGCTTTTAAAATAATTATGCCATCATCTAAAAAGAACATAATATACTTGAAAATGTTATGGTGGTATACATGTAAAACTTCATCATCTGAATTTAAACTTTTGTCTGATATTATAACCACAATAATAATAACAAACACAAAGCACAAGACTTATGCAAAACCAGAATTAAACAGAAACCACCTATGAACAAAATGTGACTAAAAATAAAGCTACAAAACGACATAACACAGAATTTACCTAAAACTGCCTAAAGTGCTAGGCTTACAAAATACCAGGACTATTTCAGCATTATTAGCCCTCTAAAACTCTAATCTATTATTTAGATCCCCCCCCCAAAAAAAACGTACATCATGTATAATTTTTAAATGAACCACCTAAACATCATGTTAGTGTAGCCTATAAAATGTGTAAAGTTTAGTATACTCTAATCCCATATAGTGATGGCACACGACGAAACACATATTTGGCATGTAATGCTGTTTGAATACAAGAAGGAAAGCAATGCCTCTGTACCCACAAAGAATATCAAAGAAGTTTATGAAAATGTTTTGAATGTTCATAAGTGTCAACGATGGTTCAGCAAAATTCGTTCAGGTGACTTTAGCCTTAAAAACCATGATGGTAGGGGCCGACATGTTGGAACTGATAATGATCCTCTGAAGACTTGTTGAGTTTAACCCAAAGAAACACACTCATGAAATGGCCCTGAAATTGCATGGCTCTCATGAAACAATACATAAACATCTAAGGAAC
>NW_013667026.1:227870-228735 GCF_000517525.1 Limulus polyphemus
AAGCAATGCCTCTGTACCCACAAAGAATATCAAAGAAGTTTATGAAAATGTTTTGAATGTTCATAAGTGTCAACGATGGTTCAGCAAAATTCATTCAGGTGACTTTTGCCTTAAAAACTATGATGGTAGGGGCCGACATGTTGGAACTGATAATGATCCTCTGAAGACTTGTTGAGTTTAACCCAAAGAAACACACTCATGAAATGGCCCTGAAATTGCATGGCTCTCACGAAACAATACATAAACATCTAAGGAACATGGGAAAACCACATAAAGAAGGTGTTTGGGTGTCTCATGAACTCTCCAATGATCATCATTTCCAACGTGTGAACGTTTTATTCGTCTCTTCTGGAGTGTAATCCGTGTGAACCAATTTTGGACAGAATTGTCACTGGTGATGAAGAATGGATTCTCTATGTGAATATTAAATGCCCAAAACAATGGCTCAGTTCTAAACAAAAACCACTTCCAACCCAGAACCTGGACTCCATCTGCAGAAAGTGATGCTTTGTATTTGTTGGGACATCAAAGGAGTAATTCATTTTGAACTCCTCAATCCACAACGAACTGTCAATGCAGAGATCTATAGTCATCAACTGGAATGTTTAAATCAAGTCCATCATCAATCGGAAAGGTGTTGTTCTTCTTCACGACAATGTACATACATATGTGGCACGTTTGATGCAAAATAAGATTATGAAATTGGGTTGGGAAGTTCTCCCTTACCCACCATATTTTCCAGATATGGCACTATCAGATTGCCATCTTTTTCATTTGCTGCAACACCATCTTAATGGGAAAACGTATGTAAATATGGAAGGTGCTAAAGAGGACATCAACATGTTTTTTGCTTCAAAACCAAGTG
>NW_013667026.1:228745-244684 GCF_000517525.1 Limulus polyphemus
TGGAAAAGCATCATCAACAAGAATGGAGACTATTTCATTTAATAAATGTTTTGTTCTGATATGCAAGTTATTTAGGTTTTTTCATCTAAAAAAAAAAAATGACATTAATTTAATGATGACCTAATATTTATTATGTTTATTTATAAACACTTTACTTTCACAAAAATTTTCTATAAGTAAAACATCACTGTGTATTACTTATAAAAAGAAAGTATCTGTTTATCATTGGAAGGAACTGTATATGCAAACCAATAACATTTAATAACAAAACATAAGAGTAATAGAGTCGACTGATGATACATACCACTTTGGTCATCCCTGTCTGGTGCTTTTGGCAAAACATTTCCAAACAGGTTTCTTGAAGTGCTAGATGGAGGGATACCAAACTTATCCGCCAAAGAAAATCCTTTAGTAGATGGTGTAGTTTGTTTATCAAGTCGGAAAGAGAATGTAGACAATGGGGAGGGTGTAGAGACGGGTTTCTCTGTGAGTGTGTCTGGAGGTGTAGAATGTTGTTTGCTCTTCACCTGGCCATTGGACAGTTGTTTCTGAGCATCATCTACAGCTGCCTTAAATTGCTGAGAAACTGCTTCTGATTTAAAACGTATGGCAAAGCGTGCTGGATTAGGTTCACCTTCTGAGAAGTCTGTTGCTCCCCATGTCCATGACCGATCATCTTTCTTATTGAACTTGATATCAGATGTAACATTGTGGTTGAGGCACACCTTTAAAACCTTTAAAAAAAGAATATACAAACCACAAACTCAGTAAATAGCTATTAAATACTTAGCAAAATCAAGACACAAAATCCACAAAACCAGTAGTCAAGTAGCTAACTACTGCAAAGAACTTCACAATAACACTAAACAGCTACTTATTTGCTAACTTCTCCCATAACCCTAGTAATTTATTCAAACATAATACTTACAGTGCTGAACTAACAAATCGGTTGACTAAATAATCAACCAACAGTCTACTGAATACTTAAAAATATTTCGCATTTCAGTACTGCTGCAATCATTTTCTACACTTACAAGAAAATAACAGTCACTGAGCTGTGCTCATCATGACATTAAAAAAGTTCTCTAACCAAAAATAACACAAACATTTAAATTTAAAAGCTGAGGATAATTTTTACTGAATGTGAGATGCATATATTTGATGTGTTAGTGTTGTAAAGGGAACATCAATTTTTGTCCCTTAGATTTATCAAGAAAACAAAAGTTAGTATCTGCAAAATAGTTTTCAGTATTAGTTTTTCAGAATTTATAATTTTCCACATCAAGATGAGATCAATAGTCTCATGTATTTGTGTAATACCCATCATTTCAAATTATGTTATGCATAATTACTTTGTTTCTTACAGGTATAACAAATTATTCCAACAATACTAGGATATGCTTGGACAATAATTTGCAGATAAATTCATTAAAATATTAACAGCTAATTATAATTTTAAATTACCCTATTTTTTACCCAATACAAACTACAAACATAACCTATGTTACTTGGGGTAAGATTGATTTAGTAAAAAAAAAGTTACAGTAAGTTAATATTCATTATTCTTTATTCATTCAAAAAAATGGTGAATGCTGAATAAATTGTTCATCTAACTGTGCTTGCCAGAAATTACTAGACTTAAACTAATAACAATCTTAATATGACACTGTTACTTACTGTAAGATTCTTTTATAAAAAAAACTTACAGCAAGTTAAATTTTATTGTTCTTTATTTGCTCAAAATAAAAGTTCATTAGTGAATAACTTGCCCATTTAGCTGTTTTTGTCAGACATTAAGAAACATAGATTAATAACAATCTAACATTATGTGATGCCGTTGACATATTTACATGAACAGGACTCCTATTTAACTTATGTGCATAGGGTCAAACCACTGGAACAATTAATGTTTACTATAAATTTTATAATTCCAAATTTACCTGATGTAACTTCAAGAAATTAACATAAGATCAATTACACTAGTTCTAGCTACATAGGAAGCACTGAAAAGGGAAGAATAAAGTCTGGTTCTCATTACATCCCACATAAACATTGCCCAGTATTCTAACCTTTAAGAAGTTTGAGTTAATGATTTCTCATAATGCATGCATGTTTCTATGGTTTCTTTATTAATTTACTGTAAATCAAACATATCAATCAATATATGTGTTCTTTCTAAACTTCTGTCTATATCAACAACTTCTTGCTTAAAATATTATGTTTTTTATACTTATAAAGTTTTTAATTATTTTGAATTATTCTAACTGATGATGGAATAAGGAAAAAAAGTGTGAAATGGCTGTATTTAAAGCATAATTAAAGAATTTTTCATATTACCATGATTTTAATACTCTTTAATACTCCACCTTCCACCTTATGAACAATTTTAATCTCTGCAAAAAGGTAATGAAGTATCACAAGTTTCCTTGTCAAATAGCAAATGTTATAGTCTTTTTTTTTTACTAATAGTATCAATTAGTTTCACTGAATTACATATTTATCACACACTCTGACAAGAATCTTTACAAAGGACAATTATTTTTAACAAAGAATTAGTTTATTTAGTTTTAGCATTCTTGTAAAAAGTTGTACAGAGAAACCACTGGAACTGTATTAATCATACTTTCATCTTGCTACAATTGTTTACTGAGTTGCATATATGATACATTTTCCTGTACAACAGCCTAGAATTTAAAAAATTAACTAAATTGTTGTACCTGAAGAAGTCTATCATATTAAATGAAGGGTAGTTAGAAAATGTTTTTAAAAAAATCCCCCAAAAAGCTGAAAATAGGAAGATTAGTTTCATAAGAGTAATTGATTAGTTTAACATAACTGATTAGCAAATTCCAGTAATTTCCCAGCTGTATCATTTACTAATTATCATGTTTTTATTAAATATATTTTCATTATTAATTTCTGAATTTCTGGTTTTTCTAGTAAAAATTACCTGATCTCTACGCATCAAAAGACGAATCTGATTAGTGGAAGAGTTGAGCAAAAGTTTCACATCTCCAATGCCTCGTTCTTTCCATTCTCCTTGAACAAACATATATAATTTGGCACGTTGAGAGTACAAAACCTCTTCTCCTTCCTCTCCAGTTTTAACCTCAACCTGAGAAATTAACCCATAAAATCAATGTATATGAAACAAGGTTAACCTAAAATATCAATGATTCTACAACAGCTTACAATTCAATCTATTTATAACTTAATTTTGAAAACCTAACCACACGCTTTCAGTTGCCTTAACTTATTTTAGAAACCCCAGTTATTTGAGAAAATACCTATTCTATCATCCTCCTGATAAAATGGCAAAAATGACTAAATATATAAATTTTTAAATTTTCTTTAGGATTCTCATTAATATTTACACTTTAATAATGTAAAAATTTACAAACACATTCATGCTTGTTTGGTATGTTTTAGGCCTAACAAGTTCAAACTGACTGATTTTATGGTATATTTTGGTTTTAACTGGTTAGTATAACAGTTATGCTTAAAATCTCCTTTTAAAGTTTTTTTCTTCTTCTCATGTCTTATGTTCTTTAAGTACTGAAAAAAAAAAGCTTTTGATAAAGGTAAACTTTAATATTTTACTTGAAATATCACAGCTTTCACACAACAACAACAAAAAACCCTTTTAAAGTAATAAATAATCACTTTTCACGCCAAACCATTTTGTGATTTCCAAAACACCAGCTTGATCTTTTTTGTGTGCAAATTGGGTAGGGTGTTGTTTGTTTCCTTTTTCTTAATTTTCAGACTATAAAACTTTCACAAACTACTGACATTACATGCATATTTTATTCTACTATGCTTTATATTGCCTTTATTACAGCTATTGTACTTGTTTGCTTGTTGAATTTTAATGTTATATGATTATGCTTTTCTAATCAATGTAATTTTACACTTAACATTTTCTTACACATAAAAGTACAGAATATAGCTTATAGTAGTATTCAATGCATAAATTAATCTTGTTTTGTAAGTAGTATGCAAACAATTATGCAAATTCTTGATCCCATAAAGTAGTTTATAGGTTTCAATGTTATGGATAAAAAAAACCTAGTTTTTGAATGTATTTAAATAGATAAGTAAAAATACATCTTATTTACAAAACTGATTATGTTTTATACCAAAAAAAAAAAAATTAAATAACATTTCATCTCATTCAAGCATCTGATAAGTAAACATATTTTTGATGTAACATAAACATGTCAAAAATATCCATTAGATCTTATTAACCCTCAGCTCCAGGATAATATTTGCTTCTTTGGGTGAACATTTTTGCCAATTTGTTCAAATTGCAAATTTATGTATAAATATGTTATTGATTACAGGCTTAAAACATACAAAACTTGTAATGCTTATCTGTTAAATAACAGATAGTTTGTTTTAATTTTGGATTTTTCAGGTAATAAAATAATACTGATGAAAAATTCTCAATTGTGGTGACTGATTTTTAATAAATTTTAGTTATTTCTGGTGATAATCTCCTTAAGTGTAAAAGATACTTTCTGTTTAGAGGTGACTGACTGCCTAAGCCAAACACAGCCTTTTTGTTGGTCCTCTCTATTATGAAACTTCCTGCTACTGTACCTCAGACACATGTTAAAACACAAAGCTATTTCACAGAAAAATTAAAAGCAACATTAACTACTGCATTCAGATCAAGAAAATCTTGATTCTATAAACCACATGCACTTGGCCCTCATCAAGGTAATATCTCATGGTATGGCAGTAAAGATTAAGAGTTCTACATGAAAAACTAAGTTCATAATATTTGCCCAATAATGACTAACTCATACTACAGAACAATAAGAAAATTCTAGCTCATATTGGTACACATTAGAGTTACAGAACTGTTACAAAAATACAGATCTGATTAGTTGTAAGTCCCCTCAATACATTAACACATCATAAGTGGAAGTTGCAAAAGTTAACAAATTACCTAACTAAAAGGGCATAATATAATGAAAAAATAAATCTTAATCTACAAGTTTCTAACTTAGAATTTTGAAGGAGCAAAGAAAGTTTCAATTTAAATTTTTTTGGAATGATTTTATATCTTTAATGTTTTACCATGTTTTTTAATATTTCTAGAGCCCAATTATATCATTCTAAGCAATAACAAGTTCAAAGATGGTTAATGGTCTTTCAAGTCAAAGAAAATGTTCACAAAATAAATCAGCTGAAGTCTTTTCCTTTTTGAAAGAAATTAATAAATGTATCCCATTTATAAAACTGAATTAGTTTCTTGGTGCAGAAAAAAAAGTCATTTTGATAAACTTTACTAACTAAAGTAGTATCAGTCATTCTATTTATAGCACTCCCTGGCACTATAATTTTCAATTATTTCAGTTATAAATGAAGCAAAATAAATCGACTCACAGACCAGTTATTTATTTACAAAAATTAAAATTTAAAGATATTTAAAATTATGATAGCTCTATCAGCAACTACTGCAATAATCTGTATTTTCAAAAAGTAATGAATAATATATAACTAGAAAAGTGCACTCAGTCCACAAAACAAAACATAAAAATCTGTGCAATTTTGAGTGAAATCTAACAGAATATGAGTGTACAGTACAAAAGGTATGTCATTCATATTATTTTTCAGTTTAAGGAAGTTGATAATGTTCATATAGACTACATTACAGACCAATCATTTCCCTCTCTTTTATAAGTACAAAGTTTCATTTTTAAGGAGGTGGCATTTTAAATACGTCTGAAGCAACTAAAGGTAGTTTTCAAATAAGATATATTTGCACAGCATCTGTATTATCATGTGTAAAAAAATATGCAAATCAAACAACAATCAGTGTACATAGAACATTAGTATTAAGATGAATGTTCCAGCAGATTCATGAATAACCCTCGTGACACAGGTCTTGTGTATGAGGGACTGGTTTCTTTCAGTTAATTGGTGGTTGATTATGAAAATTATGGAAACTTTAAATAAACTTTAAATTGAATTTGACTATACTACTCAACAGAATGTTAATCTTCACATCATCATACAATTTAAGTCATCAAAGCACCTTCTTCACAGTTTATCCTTTGAGTGTGGCATAGCCTTTATGAATACATATATTATTATGTACACTTATAAGCCACAAGTTCTTTCCTACCAGAGCACCTTTTCCAATTAAAATCAAATGGCAGACAACAGCTTTGAAAGTCAAATATGACCTTACATTTTTGTCCACTGAGTAAATTAACCAATATCTATATACAATGAATAAACGAAAGTTGAATCTATTGGTTTTCTAGTTTTATGCTGCTATATCATATATTGCAACTGATAACATTGTACCAATACAATCACACTAGTACAAGTACATTTGTTTACACTAAATAAAACCATTATCTACCCTATTCTCTCCTGGAGGTAATTAGCTGAACTAAGTGCAATATGGTACCTTTGGCTGTTTTATAATTACTGCATAAGCCATTAAATTCTAGCAAAGAAACTGAAGTTTTAAAAAGATTTCAGTAAAAATGGGAAATTACTGAATAAAATCTCATAGGCCTGAAATTTTGATAATGGATAAATAAAATTATTAAAAAAAAGCTGAGATTATTCAGGGTGATGCAAGCAAACTTCTGAAATGAATATCAAAAATTTCCCTATAAGTACAGAAAATAAATTACACTGATACTTATTTTTCAACATCTGAGAGAATACTTTTAAATTTTTTTAGAGGAATACAAGATTTACTGTTCGATTACTGAAACTTAGGGTGCCTATTTCCAAGTATAATTTCTGTATACTAGAATCTCTCTTGAAAATACCATAGAACAGAACACTGGTTCAGTGCATAATGGTTTCTGAAGAATGTCTTAAAACTCAAGAAACCCCATTTTTTGTTAAATGACATTCTTCATGATCAAATGAGTGGAACAGCTATGGGCTCAAAACTATTACTATTTCTTTAGCTAATCTTTCTTTCTATTCTACATTCAATATAAAAAGTAGAATAACTTCTGGTTTCTATTAAACAATTCTGCTGCAGTAGGTATGCAGATGATAATTTACCATCCTCAAAAATTTTGAGTAATTATTTCAGTTTTTAGATTATCGTTATAGTAAACAAGACAGTATTAATTTCACAGTAAAATATAAATCCTACCATTAACTTGCTTTTATAGGCAATTCAATTTAAAATAACATTGTAAATTTGACATGGCATTTATCACACAAAAAAGTTTGCTGTTTTCATCTATTACTTCAATAACATGTACAAAATAATTTAACTTATTAAAAACTAGATATAAGTACATGAACCACAGACTGCCACCAGATTTTTTAGATTACTTGTCTTATACGGGAAGTATGTGCCATTTTTCTCATCTTACATATCATCACACATACGTTGTGTTACAATGTGATGATAAATTGAATTGTGAAACAGTGGACATCATAATGCATACAGCACACTGCTTTGATGCATTTGTTCAGAAATAGAATTTTTATCATTGATTAGCTTGTTTAGAATCAGAAGCATTTGATACTATCACAAAAAATCATGTCTAAAATAACAATCTGATAATCACAAATAACTAAGCATTATTAAATGCCTATAAAAACAGCAAATCATTAAAAGAAAGTATTTCAGTCAAATGCTGATAGTTTAAGCTTACAATACCAGAAAATAATTATATTTCAACAAACACATATAATTACCACCATTATGATAAGAAAACATAATGTTTATTACATCTATAAAAAATGTGTAAAATGCCAATTGTATTTTTTTTCAAAAAAAGAAACATTAACAAGAGGTTCACAACCTGAGAAATCTTGCCCATAAATACTCATTTATACAGTCACGCCAGTCTGTTCTCTTCATATCTTTGAATAAATAAATTCCAGCTGTCTCTGGTTTTGTGTAATTTATATTCTTGAATTGACATATAATAAACACTGACTGTATAACAGCAGTTTCTTTCCCACCTTTTTTCCCCCATTTTATTTTTAGCTCTATGTAGGTAGGACAAATTAACTTATGATTTTGGCTAGCATTACTAAATCCTTATCTATAGACAAGTAAAAAAAACAATGTCTCTTATAATTTTGGCTAGTATTATTTTACTTTTTCATTATGACCTTTACTCTTAACATAAATGAAGATTTATCTGCCCAAGCCTTTCATTTGTTTTAATGTTACACTTGAACTTCTTGTGCAGTCGTTTGAAAGAGGTTAGCGTTAATTCAACATTGAACATATACACTCATGAATTTCTTTGTATTGTCACCTAGCAGCAAACAGGGTTTAGCAATTCCATTTTACCGACATCATATTGACCATATTCTTTGTAGTTTCCAATACATGATGCAGGATGTACTTTATGTCAATATAAGTTCCAATTTTGACAATCACAAAATTAGAAGTAAAAGTGTGGGTTCAGTATGACATCATTCATCAGTATTGATTTCTGGTCATAGCCTGGGTGTTGGGGCAACAGTTAAACTTAAGTAATGTAGACAAGCAAATCTCTTCTAAACTGAACTGTTGTATTTTCTATAACTGGTATACAAGATTTACCCATAAACAACCGAGAAAACCACTTTACAATTACACACGGTTAAGATGCAATTTTAAACTAGAATACTGTTTACACTATCTTTTCAGATACAGAGTACTGTTACTAAAGTGCTAACAAGATTATCTATAAATTTACATGTCCTTGTTACTCACAAGTCTCTAATGATTGTGCCACAAAGGAACAAACACAAATAAAGCACAAATTAAGTCAAGGATATTGCAACATGCTTTAAGTGAATTTGACAAATGTCTATTCAAACTGTTTTAAAATTTCAATTAAGGTCAATGAAGAATGCAAATACCATATAAGCATCCAACTTTAGAGAACTCAGCATAAGGCAGTCTTTTTTTTATTACTTCTTGTTAACTTGAATTTTGAAGTAATAAATTAAAATAACTTCAAATATGTTTCCTTAGTGTAAACTGTATATACAGCAGATAGTTATTTGTAAAGACTAAAACAAGTACAAACTTACTTTTGGCGGCAAAGGAATGACAGGGTGGAAATAAACATTGTCTGCTTCTGATGGTTCTACTTCTTCCTCTTCTTCAGCTCCTCTACTTGCTATATCTGTTGGAGTTCCAGGAGAATTTGGGGTTTTAGAAGGACTTCTTGGTCTGATTCCACTGAAAGTAAACTCATGCTTTTGAGGGCTTCCAAACCTGAACTGTACTGTATCATCTTGCCCACTGGTAGGGGTTCCAAATGTGAAAATGGGTGCAGCAGGAGTTGAAGACAAAGAGCTGACACTTGTAATTGCTGTAAGGTCAGACGTTACAGCCATTTCTTGGGTATTATCTTTAGTAAGTGACATTTTGAGTTCACTAGTTGGATGTCCATGTGAATCTTCTACATCTGTTTCTGAAACTGGGGTTGATAGCCTTGAAGTTGCATCATCATCACTGCCTAGAACAAAAAGTGGTTTAGTACTTCCAAAAGCCATACCTGCAGAGGAGGAGCCAAACATGTAACTGGATTTTGAAGGAGTCGAACCAAAGACAAATCTGGAATCTGATTTCTGGTCAGAAGTCAAAGAAAACTTGGGTGATGATGTTTGTCCACCAAAAACAAAGCTACCAAATGAGCCAGAAGAAGAAGAGTTTGCAATAGTTCCAAATATAGAATTCTGTGGTTTCTTGAAGTCTGAAGTACCTTCATCTTGAGGAACAACTTTGAACTGAAATTTGTCTAGTTTTTGACTTTCTGACACTACACTATGTTGTTTTCCAATATCAACTGAAAAGCTGAACTTGAAACCAGGTGCACTGTTTTTAGGAATATCACTCGCAACTTTTAATGTACCATCAAACCCAGGACGAAATGTTGCACAAGCCTGACAGGATGTATCATCTCCATTGTTACGAACATAACAAACATTACACTCCCAAGATCCTGGTTTTGGTTTAAACATTTCTGTTAAAGAGAGCTGAGTGGATTGACTGGAAGTTGTATGTTCTAAAACCTTACTAGAGTCAGATGCTTTTATGAAAGATGTCATGGATGAGTTAGCTATTCCTGCTGGACACTGTTCTGACTTCTGAGCTTCTGTTTGGCACTTTTCAAAAACTCTACGAAATTCATTGGCAATGTCAAATGCTTTGAATTTAACAGCTAGTTGTTCTTGTTTCAGCTCACCTTCAGAATAATCTTTGGCTGACCAAACCCATGCACGATCGCTAGATGACAATGGTGACAGAGTCATTCCTGGAACAATGTAATGGTTGGCACACAATTTGAGTACCTGTTCTCGACGCATTAAGATTCGGCATTTACCTGTGTGCTGATGACGAAGGATTTTTAATTCACCAATCCCTCTTTCCTTCCACTGTTTCACATCAGGTGCATACCGGAAGAGTTTTGCACGCTCACAGAACAACTTTTCTTCCTGTTCTTCACCAGTTTGAAGTTCCACTAATTCAGGTAAGGGAATAACTGGCTTGAATTCTACATTTGGCTCGTATTCTTCCAGGACTTCACTTCCACTAGTATTAGATTTCTCCTTAGTAGATGGGGAACCAAAGACAGGCACTCCGCTTCCAGGAAAGCCTTTAAAATTACTGTCTTGACCAAAAATTTCTTCTGGAGATTTAGTGGTGGATAAAGCAGAAAAAGTTAATGTGCTGACTTCCTTGTCAGAACCAAATAAGTGGTTATCATCTGCTTCTACTTCTGTTTCTTTTATAGTTACATTTCTTTCTTTCTTTTCCCCCAAAAAATCAAAACTTGGTTGATTAACAGAGCCCAGTTTAAAAGAAAACTGAGCAAAGGGGCTGCTTTTAGTTTGTGCCTCTGTCTTCTGAGGTATTTCCTTGCTTTTAACTCCAATTTGTTTGATTTGGTGATCTTGAATCTGATTACTATCCTGAATGACAGGTGTATTGGTGAAAGAAAAACCACCAAACACATTACTCCTCTGCTTGTTATCTTCTTTTTGCCTTGAAGCCATCTGATTTAACATGAAAGAAGCAGAGCCAAACTGGGAAGATGATGATGTATCTGCAGAAGCCTTTGGAATTTCCTGATCTTGTGTTACATTTTCTACTAAAGGAAATCCTAAAGCTCCTTTTACTATTTCTCCACTTACATTGGTTCTAGAACTTGAGGAAAAACCACTTCCAGGTATTCCAAAATGGAAGGAGGCTTCTTCAGGTTTGTTACCCTGTTTCTCTGCAAACAAGGCTCCAAACCCAGATCCTGATGATTGAGGAGTAATGCCAAAAGTAAATTTAGACAGTGAAGAAGATTTTTCTTCAGAACTTGACAACTGTGCTCCAGGTTTGGGAGAATCACAAGCTTGACATTTGTTTTTTTCTGCTGGATTATTCACCAAACATACATCACAGATCCAATTTCCAGGCTGAAGTTTGAACTTGTCTCCAAACCCAACAGAAGACAATTCATTTTCAGGTACACATTTTATATCTTTTAATATTTTTTTCTCTTCTACAAAGTTTACACTTTTTGGCTCCTTAGCTATTTCTGTTGCAGGTTCTTGATTTTTTTGTGTATGATTCTTAACTATTTCAACTGATTTCTCAAAAGCATTCTTAAAATCTTCAGCTATTTCTACACTCTTGAACCGTATACAGAACTGTTCTGCCTTTATTTCTTCATCGGCAAAATCTTGCGCACACCAAACCCATGCACGATCACTCCCTTTCATTAGTTTCAGATCCATTTCAGGGAAAATATAATGGTTGGCACAAATTTTCAAAATCTACGAGATAAAAATAAATTAAATTAAAAATTAGATTTTTGACAGATGCAAATAATAATTTGCTAAAACAAGAATAATCTAGGTTCTAATTCTCAAATCATTTCAGTTGTTTATAAACAATCCACAGAACAATTTTAATTTAGATGAATAAGAAAATGTTATTAAATTAGAATTAAGTTCACATAAAAAATAAGATTCCGCAGATTATAGTAAATAATTTTTTTAATTTACCATAAAGATGTACATATTTACATGATACACAAACACACTTTTTTACATTCATCTAAAGGTATATAATTACACTCTTCATTTTTTCTATATTTACTTTTCCCTACTCTTTCATATTCTACAGTGTATTGGCCACAAATGGTAATGAAAGAATTAACCTAAGTTTTTTATTCACTGTTTCTAAGATCACTCCCAATATTGTATATTAATCTTTAATAAAAGATTCATAGTTTTATTATATTATTAATTAAAAATATTTCCTTTATTTAATTTTTAGCACTAAGCATTTTATCTTGCAACTGACAAACTAAAAGATGCAGAGAACTAAAATACCATAAGTAAACACAAGAAGCTTGCCATCTAAAACTGAATATTTCTTTGAAGTTTAAACTTGAATACATTAAACTCCATTTTCCAGAAAAAAACAAGCTAATGTATTATTAAATAAAAAAAATTAATTTTTCACTTTCAATATAAATGGTGTATAAAAAAAACTACCATAGTTGAAAGAATACAACATACCTGGTCTCTTCTCATCAGTAAACGAACTTTCCCTGAAATCTCATTAAGTAAAAGCTTAACTGTTCCAACTCCTCTCTCTTTCCATTCTTTGTCAACAAATCGAAAGAGTTTTGCTCTGTTCTCAAATAGTACCTAAAATTGTTAAATATACAAAAAAAAATGTGTGTGTGTCAAAGTGCCATAACAAAACATAGCTGAGATCTTTTATCTTTAAAACCATTTTAAACTATCGACTTTTTTGAAAAATTAAATAAATGGAATGTATAAAAGTATGTAAAACAAAAACCTGAAGTTATTTACTTTTTACAGCTTTTTTCATTTGAGGAGAATAATTACTACTGGTGGTACTTCTGAAATAATTGTTTAAAACATAAAAATATTCTGGATTATTTACATATAAACTGAAAACCATTATAAAAATTAAAACAAACCTTTTCATCCTCTTCTCCAGTCTGAACAGGAACTTCATCAGGGAGAGGAATCAAAGGTTTAAAGTCTCCACCAAAACTGTGATCTCCTTCATCTGAGCCAACACTTTCTCTGCCACCTTCTAAGCTTTTATCTTTATCAGGAGAAATTGGTGAGCTGATTACTTTTGACTGTTTGTACAAAGCAGATGCAGCCTGCTCTCTTTCATCAAATCTGAAACTGTTACTTAGAGAACCTGGTATCTGAGTGGAGAGTACAGGAGGCTTGTTTAGCAACATCTGAAGTTGTGAAGGTGTTGAAGAGGAGAACAGTTCTGAAGTAGAAGAAAGAACTGAAGGCGTAAAAGTGACTCCTGACAGTGTAATGGATTGAGCCACTGCTGTCACAGTTGATGGTAATGGTATCTGGAAAGCATGTGGTGCATCCCTTAAAGGCTGAGCAACATTAAACATAGGTGGTGGACCAGGAGGAGGTGGCACCATAGGTCCAGGAGGGAGTGGTGCAGCAGGTTCATGTCCCAGACAGCCAAATACAGGTGCCCTACTTAGCCCAGCACTGAGGGAAGCTGCATTAGGAGGAGGAGGAGGAAAGGAGAACTGTGGAAGCTGTTGCCCTTCACTAAATGGAAGACCTGAAGCAGCAAGTGGAGGTGGAAAATATTTTGGAGTGTGAAGGGATGGTGGTCCTGCTGGAGGTGGATAATGGTACTGATTGATTGACAAGTCTTGACTATGCTGATAATAGTTAACACCAGAAGGGCCAGTCACCATTGATGGTGGTCCATAACCAAAAGTGTTTCTAAAATCATGAGTAGCTAAAGACTCTGGGTAGTATGAGAGATAGTTATTTTCTTCATACTCATCAAGATCTTTTTCTCCTTCTTCTTCTTCACTTTCTCCTTCCTTTGCTTGGCCAGCACTAGACTTGGAGGAGAACCTTCGCTTAGGCCAGTACTTGGCAACCAAATGAAGACCTTTGAGTTGTTCCTTCAAGGGAAAATTTAAAAGGTGTGGAAAATATTGCAAAAAGTTAATTCTACTTAGAATAATAAATTATGAAACACAACATTAATGTAATATCATTGTAAAAATCCCATTAAAATTAAGTCTAAAATCCACCTAGTTTCGTAATTAATTAAATCTAGCATCATATGCATAAAAATATGAAAAAAATAATAAAAAGATCTTATAACTGAAAGTATTACAAATAAATACACACTAAATTTAATAACATTAAGAAGAAAAAAAGGAAATAAGAAAATATAGCTTTTGGTGCAGCAACTCATTTGTATCTATTTTGTATACAACTTTTTTACATTAAAACTTTGATTGATAAGGACTTGCAAAGGGATAGATAAGCAACAAAGGAAAGCTGTGGTGTCACACTCTGCTGAAGCAGATTTGTAGTCAAAATGTTGAAAAAATAAAGATCCTGTTATAGGATTCTTAGTCTCATTGGTACTTTAGTATCCATTTGTCAATATGAATAATACTCAACTGTGGTTAACCTCATAATTTACTAGAGAAGCAAATTAATCAAGCTATAAACTATCATTATCCATATTACATAGTATGAGACTTGTTTCCAAAACTGCATTACATGAAAAGCTAAACTTATCACCACAAACTTTTAACTTTAGTGTGACTGGTGAGAATCCTACATGTGTTGAGTGTTCATTTCATCATTTCATGACCTAAAAACATAAGTGAGATACTAAACTAAATAATATGAATTCCTTAAGCCAAAACTAGTCACCATTTGGAGAACTTGTATTAAGTTTCATGTAATTTGGTTAAATATTTTCACTGTTGGAAGGAAAAGAATCAAGTGATATCAGCAACAACCCTCCAGTCTGGAAAGGGTTAAATGAAATCTTGGTAAGTATTTGCAAAGGCAATAAGTTAATCTCTTCTCATTTTTACTCAAAATTTACTTTAAAAAAGAAAAGAAAAAGGTTCAAATTCTTGTATATTTTAATCTAGCCAACAGGTAAAATACATAGATAGTACACAAGTTGTTCATCTGATAAGAGCATATATTTATATTAATCAAAAACATAACTGTCAGACATCTAATACAATTTATATTGTACCTTGAACCCTTCCACTTTTCATGCCTTCTGTATCAATAAAACATGTCACTGTATAAAAATTCATATTAAGATGAGTCAGTTGAAGTAACATACATATGTGATAACTTTCCTGCTGAACCAAAAGCTAGGTTTCCTTTTATATATTTTCCAATTTTTCAATCCAGTTGCCAAGTTTACTAAAATAGATTTATATTAAACTTATAAAACCAAACAGTTAAGAACTAAATTAAAATAAATAGCATATTTTCATTCTTTTTAAGTAAGTATATATAATGTTACAGCATTGTTCTTTCATCAATGGGACCTTTTAACTTATCTGGTGAAAAGAATTCAGCATTCAGGTGACAAAAATACTTTATTTCCTCCTCTAATGTTTCTACAAGATTGAACCATGTATACTATCACAAACTTGAATAGAGTTGTTTAAACATTTGTTTAACAACAAGTAAAAGCTTGGAATGGTCTTTCATTGGGGTGTGTGTCTGTGAGCCAAACTAGTTTCGGAGAATTCCACTCCTCATCAGTGACTCTGGACACTACCACCAATGAAAGTTCAGACCAAACCAAGCCTTTATAGTAGTGAGGTATCAAAAATTGAAATGGTGTATTTAAGTGTTTTATATTCACAAAAAAGAAACCTATCATTCTATAGGTATTTGAAGAACTTGTAGCATTCCGCAACAATTTCATTCAATTCAATTATGTATCAGCTGCCTAGTGTCGGCTAACAATACGAAGAATTAAATTGTGGCAGAATGCTACAAGTTCTTCAAATACCTATAGAATGATAGGTTTCTTTTTTGTGAGTGTAAAACACTTAAATACACCATTTCGAATATATCTATCAATATCAATGTCAAAAAATATACCATGAAAGTGGAATATTTAGAATCATT
>NW_013667026.1:244694-259859 GCF_000517525.1 Limulus polyphemus
AATGATTCTAAATATTCCACTTTCATGGTATATTTTTTGACATTGATATTGATAGATATATTCGAAATGGTGTATTTAAGTGTTTTACACTCACAAAAAAGAAACCTATCATTCTATAGGTATTTGAAGAACTTGTAGCATTCTGCCACAATTTAATTCTTCGTATTGTTAGCCGACACTAGGCAGCTGATACATAATTGAATTGAATGAAATTGTTGCGGAATGCTACAAGTTCTTCAAATACCTATAGAATGATAGGTTTCTTTTTTGTGAGTGTAAAACACTTAAATACACCATTTCAACTATCACAAACTGTTGTAGGCCTATGTTAAAAATTATCTTCAAAGCTCTCTAACAATACTGGGAATAATGTAAAATTAACTTGTTCAAAATAACAAGTACAATACCAAACATTAATCCAAAAACTTCACAAAACACACTAATTTAACTCTCTATCTTGAAAATAAACTATCTCTTTGATAACCTTTCAATTCACTCTAATACATTCAAAATACAGTTTAAAACAATAATTTCACAAACAATTTAGGTACCTCACTATAAAGTTGCCTCATGAAAAATACATTTAAAAAAATGATCACTATATTTGCTCAACTATAGTTCAACTACAAAGAATGCTAGACAAAAAAAAAAAAAATTATAATCACTGCTTACCTTTAATTCTTCAATAACTGTTCTGTTTAATTTCAACTCTTCCACAATCGCATGGTTAGTTTTTACCACTTCCTGCTGTTGGTCTAGAAGTGTTTGAATTAATACATTCTGAGTTCGAGCCATGGCACGAATCTGAGCATCAAGGCGTTCTGGGCTGGGTCTTACATACTGTAAAGTTTGTTTCATTTTAGTAAGATTAGATATAACTGCACTGTTAAATAATTCTAGAAATTTATTATATTACTTTTCTCAAAAATCTTTACAGCATTTTGAATTGTTTTTTTTTCCTTTACACTCAGTACCTTTACTAGTCAAACCATCATACTTTTAATACTGTTTAATTTCTCTTATCTATGCAATTAATTTCCAACTTACAAACAATAACTACAGATGAACGGAAAGAAAAAAAAACATTATATCAATGCTTAACTTACACATAATACCCTTTACCACAAAGTATGCATGTTTAGATTCAAACTATATTTGGTGTTATATTTATGGGAACTTCTCAAGTCTATATGAATAATAAGGAAGACAAACAAAAAACAGCACATTAACAAACCATAAATTATTTGAAAGTAAAACATTTGAACAGAATATACTAGGTTACGAAAAAAGGTGTTGGTGGTTAAATGTTTTATTTGTTCCTCATGTTCTAAAATTTTGTCATTGCCATCCATAATTTGGAATTAACAGACTAGAGTTAAGGCAGCTAGTCAACAGTACCCATTCAAATTCTTATGTGAACGAATTCTCTGATTTGAAAATTATCTTATAGTGCAACTATGGCACTTGAAATGTGGAGTGCATTTTTGCAGCAATTGGATGTAAATCATAAACCCTCAGGTTCACAGTCTGAGAATGCTAGCTACTATACCATCCTTGGCCGAAAATTAATCAAAATCCTCTAAATCCACACTGAAATTCTCCGAGTTTCATTTAATGGTATAAAGTTGACAGTAATTTGGCAGGAGTATTTCTGATCACTGATACTTTTCATATAACCTATTATCTATTATTGTATAAATATGATCTATAAACAAGCAAAACAAAAGCTTAAGAATGGTGTGCTGTGTTTGTGTGTATATAAACTTTCTGGGTATTTTTAACCCTTTCGAGACAGGTCACAGGTGAAAGCTGTAGCTTCTATACTATTCCATGTGCAAATACTTTGTATACCATCCTAAATTCCATTACTTGCAAATATGATACTTGATCAGTTTTCAATGCCTATTCTACTTCAATGCCCACATCTATTTTATTGTGGGCCACTTGAAGTTCTTTTTTACCAACATTAAGGGCAATGAGTCTCCTTCATGTCTTACTTGCTTTCTCAATTTCTTCATGTTTGATGAATATTGCCATTAGCACAGTCAGCATTTATGCCATGTTCTTGGCTAGAAAATGTAGCATGAGACTGCCTGTCTCATACTTTGTGAGGAAGGGATTTATTCTCTTTGCAACAGTTTTGAAGAAGAATAGCTTCACAGCAATCAATGGATCATCATATGACTTCTTAACCACAAAGAATTTTGTTTCTGGGTTTGTCAGTTTCTTCTGATCAACTGTTTGTACATACAACTTAACATATGGCCAGACCTTGAGTACTCTCTGCCACCAACATATGTTCTAGCCATCTGTGCTGACAAAACTTCATAAGAAATATGTCACTGCCTGAGAGTCTGGTGTAATTCTCTCTTCTAGCTGATGTATCTTTAAATAACCAGTAAAGGCTGCTGATGGTGTGTGATACATTCCACTGTGATGCAGCTACTCCATCTTTGAAAGCTCTGTGTATGATGTGCAAGCCACAACTTCCAATGTTCAAACATTTCGTGTGATGAACTTTTTCCAACTGCATGAAACTTCCAGTTTATAGCTGGACCATCTGTGGACAACTGGAGAACAGATGATAGACTTACCTTTAGCTGCTTTATTCCATGGATAAAAGAAGATATCATATCATTTGCTATTGTATATCCGAAAAACTCTGAAATCAGATAACATGTAACTACTTTGTCATTATCCCACATATGCACATCAAGTTGTTTTATCTTTGTAACTTTGTTTAGTGACTCTACTTTTCTTTATTGACATTTGCTCTATTAATAAACTTCTGAAATAGGGAGTCAATCCAAACTGTCATGTAGGAGCACTTCCTTTCTGACAGTGCAAAAGTTTGAGCAGTTGTGCTATTTGGAAACATAGATTTAAACAGATTTGTTAGACCACTGCATGAATTATAATAGTTTGATGCAACAGTTTTCAGTGTCCACAATATTTCAGCTTTCAGGACAACATTCCCTCCAACATATGAGAAAACTGAGGTTCTTCTAATTGCTGTTGATGTTTTACCAGTCTCATCCTCCACAATCCCTATGGGCTTTGGTTCAGGCTCTATAAAAAAAAAGACATTCAAATTATGCATAGCATAATACTCTTCATGATTATTATAAATATGCATTTATTTATGTTATTTCAATTTGTTGATAAATTTAATTACCATAAACCAGATCAGCTTATAAATAAATAAATAAAAAAAAAAGAAGAAAGAAAGATATATATAGAGAGAGAGAGAGAGAGAGAGATAATTACTTAGCTATTTGGCATTAAAAAACATACAAACAGTGGATTTGATAAACTATTTATTTGGTCATATTATTTCTGTTATTTATTCATTAATTTTATTTACTAGAAGTTTTTGTGTTAATCACCAAAATCACAAATTAATTAACCTTCATTAAACTATGCTTACTTTCAGGTCCAGCCTTGTTTTCTGTTTTGAAGAGCTGTTTTACTGTACATGTCGAGGCACCATGCAGTTTCTTTTTCAAAATTTCCACATTTGTTTCCTTTGGTATGACTTCGGACTGCCGGCTCTCCCATATATGACACATCAAAGGATTTCTTGCACACCTTACAAAATGTGTCCGACTTCAAGTGATTGTCAAGTCCCAGCCAATCAGCATATTCTAGCTTGTCTACCCATATGTCATTAAATATGCATTTTCTGCACAGCATCACAATTTTAATTGTTTATTCAAACATATGATCAAGGTCCAAGGATGTGCATGAAAGATTAATGTGAGCACAGCACTATTTACAGGGATTCTAGTATGCATGTACACCAATAGTCAAGTTTGACTGGGCACATGCAACTAGCTGACTGGGGAATAACTATATGCCCCTACTGCAAGTAGCAGGTCTACTGGCAAGATTACGAAAAAAATTTTTGAACTAGTGTACTGTTTTTATTTTGTAGCTGTGAAGAAAAACAAAATAAATATTCTTTATTATGCATTTATACAAATACCAGCACATTTCCAGGAGAAATAAAGTAATGTCCAGGAGTTTTCAGCACTTTTTCAGGACATCAATTTTTTTCAGGATTTTCCAGGAATTCCAGGGTGTGTGCAAACCCTATTTAATTCCTGAATTTCATTTGCCTCAAGGCCAGAAGACAAGACTATTCAAAAACAATTTTCTTAGTCTACATACATATAAACATTCAACTAAATTTAAACTACCTCTCTATGCTCAGCACTCAAATTCAGGTTGCTTCTTTCTGACTTTTCCTTTAATATACCTCTCACTTTCTGAGGAGTACTTTGCCATGGTCTAGATATATTAGTGCTCTCTTGTGGCTGCTTATCCTGACTGTCAGAGCTTTCTGACAATGCTCCATCTTCTTCTCCATTCTGGTTCTCTTCAGAATCTGTAACAACAGAACCAAACAATCTATATTAGGAACAAAACATACAAACACTGATTTTAAGTCATCTAATTTTCAAAATAGTAAAATATTAGTTTTCAACTTTACTAGTTGAAAATGTTTACAAAACGATCAGTAATCAATTTATATAAAAATTGAATTAAGAAATTCTATATTTAATAGTCTAAGCAACTAAACTATCAAACAATCAGATTTAGAGTAATTAGCACTATCATGTATGTTGCTGAATTACAATCCAAGTCAACAAGGTCTAACATCATTCAGCACTTGAAGTAATCTTCAATCAACAGCTGTAAATTGTGCAAAAATAATTATATACTCCTAAGCATGTAACAATTAAATTATAAAACATTGAGATGCTAGACATCAGTGGTAAATTTAAGTCAGGGATAGAAATAATGAAATAAAATTATATTCACTTGAAGGAAGTTATCCCTCATGTAAATTTACATTCCCTCATGAACTGTTTTTTTTTATCTAATCCATGCAATACGTTCACTTTCATAGGTCATAACTCGAGGAATACAAATAAACCATGCATTTCCGATCGAAAAAGTTAAATTCTTCTGGAATTTAATATCAGCACCCATAAAATATTACTGAAGTATCCTTTTTAAAATTAGTCTTGGAAGCCACTATAAACCATATTGTCATTGAACTGCAATGTTTTATGTTAGTAAAACATTTATAGTTATGAATCAGTCTAAACATTATTCACTAGAACACTATCACAATTTTCTTTTTTTTTGTCCAAATTATTTTTAGCACCTGAAAACTACTGTGCAAACTTTTCACACAAAACTATTAAACTTGGGTTGACTACACTTTATACTGGATTTGTTCTAAGTGTTCACCTACTGGATTTCTCTAGAGCAAATTATTACACAACAAATTAATCAGTGAAAGTTTCATGTTTCTTTTCACTTTCTTCATGTAAAAGATTAATATATGTACTTAGTATGGTATTAAGCTAGTAATATAAAAGTAATTTTCTCAAAGATAAAAATCCACTCTCAGTGGATATACCATATATGTAGATAAAACTTCTCAGTGTTAATTAATTTGTTTCAAATTTTGATTTCAGCCTATTTTTAATACAAAATAATTTATTAATGGACAATCATAATTAATTTACAACAACAGAAAAATACTACTTGATTTCCAACAGGCACATACAGCTTTAAAAAGTTGATAATACTATCAAATCTATTTATTAAGTACTCTGACATACAAAAAACATTAAAGACTATATCTAAGGTTTTCAAAAGACAACAGCTTTCTTCATTATGGGGAAATGCAGAAAACTCGTGCCTTTGAAACACGAGTTTTTAAACTCAAAAATCATTGTATCATTTTTCTATAAAACAGAGTGGTTACTAATGAACTTTCTTTCCATATTTCATTGATGTATTTTTTAAATAAGTTAATAATATGCAAAACTTTTACAATGTCAACAAAGTATTTCACTGAATAAGTATTTCATAAAGTTTTTGTTGCAAGACAAGTAATGATGACTATGCCACTGCAATAAAACCTTATTAGCTCCAACTGCTCTGAAAATACTTTTAAAGAGACATGCTTGAATCTAGTATGAAGAAAGTTAGGGGTTGGAAACACAGAAACCTTCAAGAACTTGCTTCTTGAACTCTCAGAAGCTAGCTAAAATTACATGTGCAGGAGAAGATACCTCTTAAGACTTTTTAGCACATTGTTTCTGATTATAGAGAAAGATAGCTAAAATAGTGAAGCAAAAATGAAAAACCAAAACTAATTATACATCAATAAATAGTACCTTTGAAATAACTTTTAATCAGCATTATAGCTTAATGTTGAGAAAAACTTAGAATAATTATCATATGTAGGAGTTTTATAAATCACATACATATCTATAAAAATACAATGGTATATATATTTGCACACACACACACACACACACACACACACATATATATATAGAATTATTTATTTAATTATTTATATTACTAAATAATTTTGAATGAACTGTTTTTATGAATCTTTAGTAGATAAAGAAAATTTTCTTAAATATTACTAATATTGAAAAGCAAATATTTAAACACAGTCAACAAATATAATATGATTTGATCAAACAAATAAATAGAAATAAGCATGAAAAAATCAGATTGGTTGGATTTCTATGGAAAACATTCAAAAAACTAACATGTATAGCTTTGTAATAAAATACAAATCACTAAAGGGTGCTTACGTGTGCTTCTGTTAGCTGCACTGAGCTTATTCTCTACTTCTTCAAGCATTATGTCAAGCTCTGCATTTAATGAATGATATCTATCACCACGAATTCGGTCCATTGTTAAGTAGAGTGCATCTCGAGTACGGTTCAGTAGAGAAATGTAGTTGTTCCATATTGTGATTGAGACATTTTGTCTTGATGAACATCCTAGTTCTTGTTCAGATAATTTCTTTAATGACTAAAACAGAATTAAAAGATAAATTTTCATCTAGTTCCAACAAATGCAAGTTAATTTCATATTCACATAAGTTTATTTTGGAACTTGAAATTATAACATAAACAAACATTACTGGTTTTATTTTAATTATATTTGGCAAAAAAATCTTCTTTAACAACTAGATGATAATAACTTCACACAATGTATTGTCACTCCTGTAAGACAAATTCTTGCTTTTACCTGTGCTAAGTAAAATGAGGCATACGCTGACTTCAGAGAGCTGAATGCTTCAGCAGCTTCATTATAGTGGCCATCATTCATGGCTCTACAGGCTAGGAACAACCTGCCTTCTTCCTGGAGAGCTGAGACTTCTTCACTGGAAGGTTCATTTCCATAACTTGGAAACAAACGATCTTTAGGTGTTCTCAAAGTCTGGTTTACTACTAACTTGTCTAACATAGATAAAGCTACAGTCCAATAATGAGATGCACGAGCTTCAATGTCTAGAATTTTTTCTGTATTTGCATCATCACTTGTGATATTAGACCGTAGCTCTGAAGCCTATATAATAAAACAATTTTTTAAA
Organism: Limulus polyphemus; assembly: GCF_000517525.1. Lineage (NCBI taxonomy): Eukaryota > Metazoa > Arthropoda > Merostomata > Xiphosura > Limulidae > Limulus > Limulus polyphemus. The sequence goes on from NW_013667026.1 coordinate 252,112, forward strand.
TGTTATTTTCAAACACAATAAAATATAATCCCTTATTGTTAACTTTAATATTTAATAGCAGTTAAAACAAAGTATAAAACACTTGATGAATTTTACACTGTTATGATTAAATTAAGTTGTTTTATTCTCGTTAATTTTTTCCATCACAAAGTTTAAATAAAACCTTCATTCAACTAACCTTTAATAACCATTATGATTTCCGCCTGCTTAATAAGTTGTCAAACATCCAGTCTAACATCAAAAGCCAAAACTTTAAATCACATTTTTGACAATCATTATGCGTATTGTGTTTTGAAATGTCTTTCACTCACTCTTTTAATGATTTAATTATTTAACAAAATTAGCAAATAGCAAAAAATATTTCAAAATGATCCACTTTCGATTGTAAAATGAGTATTTAAATTCCTTCTATAAATACAAAAGAATTATAGAAATTATTGAAAATATATAAAACTAGTGGAAATATAACAAACAAAAAGTACACAATTACGGTCTTTACCAGCTATCAAAGTGCTATAGAAAATCTAATGTAGTGCATTTTGAATATGTTAATTAGCAGCTTTGAACTATGCACTTTTTCTAGTGGCCATGTTTTTATCTTCACAAACTCACTACCTGGTCTGCAAATAAGCGAGCTAGGTGTACAACAAGCGACACATCCATGCCATGATTTCCTACTCCACGAATCACTTCTAACCCTCTTTGTAATGTACGTCTTAACTCTCCCAGCTTTTCTCTACATATGTAAAAACAATAATTTCATCACACAAAGGATTCATGTCTTACACACATTTATTGATTTCTTCACACTAACAAATACATAAGTGTTCACCACAACACATTTAATATTAAAACAAATATTCAACAAGCTTCATAACATATTTATTCTGTGTTTTTATTGGTAAGTAAAAACAATCATGAAGTACTCACTTTGCAATATTAGCATACAGTTTATATGTTGCTTTCCACCAATTGGCTTGCTCATTGGTACACAGAGGATCTGCAATATAAGAAGGTACACACAAAGGAGCATCAGCTGCTTTGTGATGGATCAGTGCTCTACGTTGCTCAAGTGCTAAGTTGGCTGTGTAGACAGTGGCATGAAGGAAAGCCTGTACATCTAGCAATGATAATGATTCAGGTGCTCCAGAATTTAGTGTAGGGCTAGAATATTTCAGTCCATCAAACACCTTAAAGGAATCAAAGTTCTTTAAGCTTACATGGATAATAAGGAAATTATTTAATGTATGAAGCAACATTATTTTTAAACAACTCACTGAATATACTAAAAACAATTTTTTTTTTTTAATGAGCTGCTCCAATGGTATATTATACACAAAATACTTTCATGACAGAATAACCATAAATTTAGTTTATCAAATGCCTCTCAGCCTAATGTGTACTTAAAATTTTCTCATAGTAGAATAACTGTTAATAAATAAATTTCATTGTCATTCACTTTAAATGTCCTATTTCTAAGTTGTACCTATGTATAAAATATCTCAGCATTAAAGTTACAAAAAATCAAAGAAAACAGGTCAGATATCTTTAAGGAAATAATTGACATACTTTATTAGCTCATACAGCTTTCAAGTTGGTTCCATATAAATACACTTGTTGCCTAACAGAAGGAATAATATATCTATTTTGAGCTTGTAACTTATACTTGATTACACACACACACACACTTAGAAAAAATACTTTTGTTTTTGCCATAGTTTATTAGCTCTTCGAGAATAATGGTGATGAATTTTAATACATTTCAGTCACCAGAAACTGAAGAAATGAAAAATAAAACTAATCTTGATGTGTAATTTTAGAACTGTGATTATAAAATGTTGTTAAAATTTGTTGTATTAGAAATTCAAACTGGTTTTATTACAAAAGAAAACTAACAAATTTTCTGATTTTTAATTTGAAGTAGCATTAAACATTATTTACTTGACTGTAATGTATAATTTTGACATGAACCAGCCGAAAAAGAAAAAAATCAATAGCTACCTCAGCCTCAGATTATTTTCAACAACAACAACAACTTAACAACTCATACTTCAAAGAGTATAATACTTAAATGCTGTCATCATAGAAAAATACATGGAGCATTATAATTTTTTTTTCATAGGGTTAACACTCAATGCTTTCCATTCAGTAAAATGTAATAAAATTTCTATACCTCAAACTTGTACTTGGGATCTTTTTTCTGCTGATCTTCTCCATAACTTTGATAATGTAAAGCAAGCCAAATGAGATGATGTAACAATTCTGGTTGGAGTTTACTTGCAACTGAAATAAAATAAAACCAACACATAGTATACAACATTTATAACTTAGAAGTTAAATTTTGTGAAATACTTAAGGTACACAAGTCATACAAGAATAAAAATTTAGCATACTAAACATTAAACATCCCACAAAAATTAAACAACAACAATAAAACAACTAACCACATAAATATTACGTCACCAAGAAATTAATGTCGCATTTTAAAACACTTTCATTAACCACCCCCCACAAAACGTATATCACGTATAATAGTTAAACGAACTGCCTAAATGTCATGTTAGTGTAGCCTACGTAATGTGTTTTGTTTAGTATACTCTAATCCTGTATAATGATGGCACACAACGAGACACACATTCAGCATGTAATGCTGTTTGAATACAAGATGGGAAACAATGCCTCTGTAACCACAAAGAATATCAAAAAATTTATGGAAATGTTTTGAATGTTTATAACTGCTAACGATGGTTCAGCAAAATTTGTTCAGGTGATTTTAGCCTTAAAAAACCGTGATGACATGGGCCGACAAGTTGGAACTGATATTGATGCTCTGAAGATGCTTGTTGAGTCTAGCCCAAGGCAACACACTTGTGAAATGGCCCTGAAATTGCATGTCCCAATATGAAACACTGCATAAACATCTAAGAAATATGAGAAAACTCCATAAAGAAGGTGTTTGGGTGCCTCATGAACTCTTCGATGATCATCGTTACCAGCAAGTGAATGTTGCTTCGTCTCTCCTGGCAAGTAATGCAAGTGAACCATTTTTGGACAGAATTGTCATCAGTGATAAAAAGGGATTCTCTTTGCAAATATTAAATGCCAAAAACAATGACTCAGTCCTAGACAAACACTATCTCTGACCCCAAAACCTGGACTCCATCTGCAGAAAGTGATGCTTTGCATTTGGTGGGACATCAAAGGAGTAATTCATTTCAAACTCCTCAATCCACAGAGAACTGTCAATGCAGAGATCCATAGTCAGAAACTGCAACATTTAAATCGAGCCCATCATTAGAAATGCTCTTCACTCATCAATCAGAAATGTGTTCTTCTTCTCCATAACAATGCACATCCACATGTGGCACATTTGAAGCAACACAAGATTATGGAGTTGGGTTGGGAAATTCTCCCCTATCAACCATATTCTCCAGATATGTGGCACCATCAGAATACCATCTTTTTTGTTCGCAGCAACACCACCTTAATGGGAAAACGTATGCAAGCATGGAAGTTGTTAAAGAGATCAACATGTTTTTTGTTTCAAAGCCAAGTGATTTCTGTATTCAGGGCATTAGCAACCTGATTGTAAGATGGAAAAGTATCACCAACAAGAATTGAGACTATTTCATTTAACCCTCTGTTCCCGAGTAACCTTTATTGCACATGACACAAGGTTTTAGTGTCTTACATTCAAAATTTGTTTAATTTATACCAATTAGAGAAGCATAAAATATTAGCTAATAATCCATATTTTAATAGTATACAAGTTTTAAGTTCTTAATTCTACAAGGAAATATATAAAAAAAATCCTGAATTTCCACTAGTGTGACCAATGTGACACATTTTGTCTTAGCATGTCATCATCCATATTTTATATATCACCCTTCAAAAATTTATGAAATTAAATGTAAAATACTCTCTATAAAATCGTTATTAGGAATGCATAAAAGTAAGCACATGTCTAATGAGATTCATACAAAATAATTCAGTTCTAATGAATAATACTGTAAACAAATGCTAAAATTTAAAAGGTAAATTATAAATATTTCTAAAATTAATATAACAGAGAATGGTTACTAGTTTGTAAAATAAAAATAGTTCAACATTATAATATGCACAAAATACACAAAGCTATATTAAACATTTATCATGCATTCCAAGAATGTTTGCATTTTTTGTAATAAATAAATGTACAGTGTGCATGTCACAACTTTTTAGAAAATTACATTCAAAATGTAACCTTTTCCCTACAGGTAGATCAAAGTATACATGTCACGACTTTTTAAGAGAGTTACATTTAAAATTGTATATGAATAAAATTGGCATCAAAACATTGTTAATAAATTAAATTTTAATATAAGTTTTATGTTCTTAATATTATAAAGAAATATTTAAAACAATGCCTTTCACCTGTGATGTGTATCAAAAAAGTTAACATAAAAAAAAATAGGCTTAAATTTCATTGATAACCAACAGCAATAAAATGAGGACAAAGGTAAGCACCATATTTCTTGTTTTTCATGTACAATCTTTGTTTATTATCATAAAAAGTAATTAAATTGTATTAACTAGAAACTTATTAAGTTAGATTAGGTAAGGTAATGAAGTGTAATAATTCTTCAAGAGATATGCTCGTGAACAGCTCGTGCATTATGTCATTCAAAAAGGTAATTTGATCTACACATTTTCCAAGTGATTTACAACTTGTGTGACAGGATTATTAGTTAGACACAGTTTAAAGGGTAATAAAACAATAACATTAAGTATACAGTTAAGTATTAAGTATATGAGCCTTAAGCTATTTAAGATTAAAAGATGTAATTTCCTGCTACAATTTGCAATTATTCTAGAAAGAAATAAAGGATAATTTACATTTATTTTGTTTTTTATTGTGGTTGTGAGGTTGGTCAAATCAATAGTCCATACAGGGTTAGAGTACAGAAAATAACAGATAATCTATAAAGATTAACTGAAAAAACATTTAATATTGCTTTATGAGGTTTTAAAGGTTACATAAATGAAAAATTACAATTTTTCAGATGAAGTATTTTTAATATTAACATGAAAATCAATTTGCACTTGGAGCAGTCAACACTCCATGTTTCATAAACAAATCTTTAGCACAAATACTTAATTAAAAAATCAGATATTTTTGTGTACAAAAGACTTGTAATGTTTACAGAAAGCTTGTCAAATTTCATGAACATACATGAAGCATATTAGAAGGTATAGTATGGATACTCTTGGGTCACAAGATCAGTGAATTCTCCTAACCCAGCAGCAAGAGGGTTAAAGTGTAATTAACTGCAACTTGGCACTCCATTTTTCTTACTTACTATGTCAATTAAAACAAGATGACTGAATATTCAATACCTTTGTCATATTCTTCCAGTGCCTCCCAAGTTGGAAATTCAAGACTATTTTCCAGAAATGCCTGGTCTTTCAAAAAGTATGATGTACATGAAGTAGCAGATTTTCTGGATGTAACACTTGGAAAAAGTCTCTGAAATATACGCTCTCTGACCTAAAGATGAAATTGCATATCTTTATCACAAGGATAAAAATCAAAGGCCCAAAAAGTATTACTGCCCAATGCTCGATTATTATCATGTTTAGACAGATGCATATATAAAATAAATGTTTATATTCTAGCATATATAGACCAATTAGAAGGTATTTTTCTCATAATATAACAAAATTGTGTCAAAAGTACAATGTGCACTACAATGGTCAGACACAAGTATTCAAAGACAGATACAACAGATATTATGGCAAATTTAGGAAAATCATATATTACATATACTATCGACATATACAATACACATGTATACATTTGACAAGCATGCTAAAAGCTTTAGTGATAAATTCAAGGAACAAATACTTCACTAACACAGATGAGACACACATGAACAAACAAAGTTAACATGATATATAGAGACATGCATGATCAAGTAAACACAACAGTAATAAAGATAAGCCTCAAATGACCAGTACAGATATACATGGTCAAGTCAAACATGTTTTTAATTCACCTCATATTACGTGCTCAAAGTTCAAGTTCTGATCTTTAAATTTTAAAAATTGAAAACATAGTAGCAGTGCACTCATCTTCTGGTTAAGAACAGGTTTTCTTAGCTTAATGGCAAGAGTTTCTAGCATTATAAGGTAGAATTCTTCCTACAAATGGAGAATAATGTAAGGACATTATAATCACTAAACTTAATAAAGGTAACAGGGATGTTGTTTTAAATAAAGTGGACTACATCAATGAAGTGGAAGCTATTCTAAGAAATACAGATAATTTTTAGAAATTAGGAGTGATACTGCAGCAACCACAAAAATTAACTTGTGATACCTTTTAAATAATAAAAAAAAAGTCATCATAACAGAAGAAATATAAAAAAAATCACACCAAGTACCAAGAAGTACAAAATTTAATGTAAATTCTTACTACAATGTTGTCATCGCTCAGGCAAAGCATGATTTTTTTAGCCTTCAATCGTATTTAGTTACAGAGCCATCAAATAGAAAATCAGACCCCTCTTGTCACATCCCCTCTTTCAGAAATTGCCAATAGTTCTCTCTGATGTATAATACTATATTTTTTAACCAACAGAAAGCCAAGGTCTTAATCTTTCAAATGAAGTATTATATTATGTTGTTTTCTGTACAGAAAATCATCTATTTTGCTTCCAGTTCAAAATTTATTCCCACAGGAAACATATCGATGAGCTTAGCTGAACTTTCAACGGCTCATGTCTCACAATCAGAAAACTGTGATAGTTATGGGACATTGTTTACTTTTTGCATGCTATTATTTTACGTTCTTTGGTACATAATTCAAATAAATGAAAAATTATCTAGTGCAGTAGTACTTAGTATGACAAAGTAGGGTTAAGTGTAATCGACAGTTGAAGAATAAAAAAAAGACTCAGGTAAGTACTTTATTTCTTGTTTCTCATGTGTATTCTTTATTTATTATTATAAAAGTAACTAAAATGTACAAATTAGAAACCTTTTAGTTTAGATGAATTTAAATTTGGTAAAATAATAATAACAATAATAAAAAATTTTCATGGGCGATGTTTTGGTGGTTATGACCAACCTCATATACATTATAAAGCTGTCTACAAATGACTGATTGATTACAGAAAGCTTGCACAATTAAGTGAACATACATAAAGCATATTAGAAGTTATTAGAAGGTCAATTTGGGGTCTTGAACTTGGCTGATTCAATCAAGCTCGCAGATAAACATCCCAATATAAAGTTTACAGTTGAAAACAAACAAAGAAACAAACTTTAATAACCAGGGTATACTTACCACTGAAGTGTATCATAAACCCATTTTCACGATACATTATTCACATTTTGAAAGTTTCACCCCCTCAATCTTTAAATAAATTCAGGTTAACACTCTGCTATAGTGTTTAAAATGTTAATAAGTCAAAACTTTTTTTGAAGCAGAAGTTCGGAGTGTTAAAACAAATTTTTAGAAATGACACTGAATTGTTGGAAAGGGTTCAGAGTTGTCATATGAGATAAAGAACAGTTAGAGAGAATCTGAACGAAGTGTTTCAGATTGTTAAGAGAATTGATACTGTAATGCATCATCTTTGGAATGGGTTGCCTTCGGATGTGGTAGATACAGTGAATTTAAGGGAGTTTAACCCTATTGCCCCGGGTATCCTTTACTACGCATGACACAAGATTTTAGTGTCTTACATTTCAAATTTTATTAAACT
>NW_013667026.1:259869-278259 GCF_000517525.1 Limulus polyphemus
CTTATACCAATTAGAATAGCATAAAATCTTAGCTAATAATCCATATTTTAATTGTAAACAAGTTTTAAGTTATTATTTCTACAAGACAATAAAAAAAAATCCAGATTTTCCACTAGTGTGACCCGTGTGACATTTTCTCTTAGCACGTCATCATCCCTATTTTATCCATCACCCCTTAAAAAAGGTGTAAAATTAAACAAATTACTCTATAAAATCGTTATTGTTCAGACAAACCATAATTTTTGTAGTCTTCAATTTTGTTTTGTTACAGAGCTATCGGATAGAAAATTAGACCCCTCCTATCACATCTTTTCTTTCAGAATTTGTTGATAGTTCTCTCTTACATTTCATTATATATTACCTACAACCAACAGAAAGTCAAGGTTTTCATCTATCTATCTATAACATTATGTTCTGAACAGTTAGCAGTCAATTTCACTCAGAGTAACAACATTGTTCCCATGGGAAAGTTAACGACTAGCATGAATGAATTTGTAATGGCTCTTGTTGCATATTAAGATTAGATTAGCTAAAATTAATAATATTATAATAAAAATGTTTCACTAGGCACACAAATGAGCAGCTTGTGGGTAATGTAATTCAATAGTGTAATGTGAGCTGCACATTCTCCAAGTGATTAACAATTTATAATGTTGCAGACAGTAGTGAAACACGATTCAAAGATCAATAAAACAATAAAATTTAATTATAAATAGAAGTATACTGTCATGAACTTAGAGCTACTTATGATAAACGAATGTAGTTTCATGTTACAATCTGAAGTCATTCTAGAAAGAAACAAAGGGTAATTTAGGTATATTTCGATTTTGTTTTCTTGGGTGGTTAGAAGGTCAGTCGAATTGACTGATCCCATTTTGAGATAGGGTAGAGAAAATAACAGATAAACTTTTAAGTTTTACTGAAAAACAAATGTTTAAAATGAATTTAGGAAGTTTTAGGAATTACACAAAGGAAATTTGAGATTTTTAAGATGAAGAAAATTATTTTAATTTTAACATGAAAATTACTTTGCACACGGACTATTCAAAACAAATACTCAATATATTCATGGACAAATCTTTTATTATATTAAAAATGCTTCACTAAAAAAAATGATTTTTTGTATGTGAAAGACTTGTAATGTTAACTGAAAGACTGCCAAATTTTGTGAAGATATACACACTATATTGAGAGTTATAAGTATTACATCTATAAAGACTTTAAACAAGTAGAAAGAGGTCACGAGCTCATGTTGAGAGAGTTAAACGAAGGCTTGATAGATATTTGAATGATAATGGCTGGCTTTGAGTGTTTAATATTTATTTCAGTTTAGTATAGTGGATAGGTTGGGTTAGATGGATGACTGGTATAGATGTACATGATTATATCAAACAAGTAAGACACCATGGACAAAAAGAAGCCCTAAATGACCAATACATATGTACATAATTAAGTCAGGAAAATGTATCACAGATGAAGAGTAAAAAATATATATATGAATGCATGATTAGCTCAGAAATGTCACAAAAACTTGAACACAGACTTGACCAATGAAGACATGCATCATCAGCTGAAGCAAGTAACATACCATGAACACATACTTGACAAATACTAACATGCAACACACTAAGAACATACACAAATAGGATCAAATTACTTAATATATACTCACATGACTAACACATACTTCTTGCTTTATCTTCTGTAACCACTTAGTCTTTTCATCTTTACATAATGCCATCAAAACATGGCCTGTTTTACAGAAAAACAAAAAACCAGTTAACATTCCAATATGATGAACAAATATTTACACAATCAAGAAGCAATACTACTGCAATACATTATACTAAAAACATAGCATTTATTATTATACTATGTGCAACTGTATTAAATAACACTGACCATAAACAAAATATTTTTATATTTATTAAGGAAATACAGATGTCAAGGTATAATCTTTTTTGATGCTCATAAATTACAGGTGACTGTCCAGATTTGTTTAAGAATTTTTATTGAAGAATTCAAAATATAATTAAACCTTAATATACACACACAGGCTTTTTAACATGGCATCCAAGAAATTTCAGTTCATTGGGAAGGATGTTGTTTTAGAGAATAATCTTTGAATTAATGATAGAAATACTTAACATCTGACTGATAAGAAATGCCAGTGTTTGTTGGGACACAGAGATTTATTAAATCTTTTATATAAAAATGTATGAACAGAAACCATCAGTTAAAGCATAAAGAATTAATAATCTTTGATATGTTACTGTATTGAGATAAAAAAACGTTGGTAAAAACTTGCACATGTAGGTATAACCAGAAAGAGATAATAAAGCATATATGTATGATAAAGTTAATCAATATCAATACAAAGCTACATTACCAGTTGCACAAAGCATGAGATAAATCTAACCAACAAAATTCAGTATAATCTGTATCTGTTAAAATAGAATTGAAAATTTAACATGAAAATTACCTGTTACACTTAGACGCATTAAACCTTGCTGATAAAACCTTGTGAACAATTTCTGTTTATTCCCCAGCTGCATAAACCACATTTGCTGAACTAGGCTTCCTGGTTTAAAAGTGTATGCCGTAAGATACAGAGCAGCACTGGTACGACATGCTTCTTTCCAGTTTCCCTGTTCCTTTTAAAATATGAAAATTTATCACAACCACTTCTTTTGCTAATGAATTAAATTTTTTAATTTTCCAAAAAGAACCACAACAATGATACATGAATACACATTTCTAAAAAGCAAGCTTTACATATGAATTTTTCTTCACTCAATGGCACTTTGGTTACTTTCTCTCTAGGTAATGTCCTTTGGCAGATGTCACATGACCTGCAGAATCTTGTCACATCTCCAATTATTCCCAGCCAATGGAAATTACTGGTGATTCTGTTTACCCTTTTCTTTGTTCCTAGATGTCCTCCCACAATTGGTTCATGAGCCAACTTCATCACTTCAGTCCAGCATTCTGTTGGTACTATGATCTGTTTAACTTCCCCAGTATAACTGCCTTGATAGATTCTGTATAGAACTTCCTTCTGATCCTCTATTCTGTAGGTATCTTTCCCCTTTATTTTGTGCTCAACTTTCTTCTGGGAACTGTCCCAAAGTTTCTGCAGTAAATGGTCTTTCTTCTGTGCTTCCTTCAGTTCCTGCAAACCTAAATTCCAGATATAGCCTTTTGACACTTGCAGTGGCTTGATGTCTTATTTGCTCTTCTTTTCTTGAGCTCTGGTGGTGACAGCAGATACTTCATCAATCTTCTTTCTGTCTAGTTCCTCAGAGTTTCTACTACCTAGCATGTTTCCTATCACCAAGTCGTGTATTGGTTCCTTGATACACATGGCCTCAAGTTCTCCTACATAATATGGAGTATCCACCTTTATTTTTGATATGGGAAATTTTCTCACTGTCCCATCAATTAGCACACACACAAAACCATAACTTGCCTGTCATATGATCGCTGGATACTAAACTGGTTCTCACTGCTGCACTACTGCACCCAGTGTCTCATAGAACCTTCACTTACTTGTCCCCAACATTGCCTTCACATATTGACATATTATGATTTGTTGGCATCTCTTAATATCTGTCACAAGCTCCCATCACTATTGGTACTGTTGATCCATTTGCTAATTTGAGTCGACCATTAGTCCTGCACTGATCAATCACATTTTCTTGTGTTGAATTTGACTATTCATGATTCTCTTTCTTCTGGCAGCAGCATCCATAATGCCAGTCACTCTTTTCTTGTTTCTTGTTGAATTTATCACTAACAAGTCACAGACACCTACTGTAGAATAATCATTAGCCCAACAACAACATATGTATTTATACTATTAAGTAAAAGCCACTTTATTTCGCCAACTGGGAAAAAGAATATATATATATATTATTTTAAAAATATAATAATTATACATCCCAGAGTTTCACATTAAAATAACCTTCAAGTTGCTCTTTCAGTCCTAATTACTGTCATATAATTTTCAATAAAATATATATTTTGTCTACATTTTGCTTCAATACAACACTACATCATCATAACGTTTCCTGCATTGTTATGGGTTGAATGTTTTGTCTCATTTTACAAAATTCATCACACAGCATGGGACTTGGATATAGCGCCATTTATTTTTTCAAACTTAAGAACTACCCAACAAATAGTACCTTATAACAGGAGAAGAAGGAAAAATTCATGAGTAAATCAATGAAATGTAGAAAATTTTATATTGTTACTATAGTTAGAAATTAATAAATCAGAAAATTAAGAATTCTGTTTTTATGTTTTGTGGAAAAATACAAGTGGACTCTGTTTCTTCAGTGAGGAAATACAAGAGGATCCAATTTTTTCCAAGTGGTTGCATCCCCAGAACTAAGAAAATTCACTTACTGGTATGAACACTGATCTCATAGTTTATGACACTGTCATTATCTTACCTCTTACTTTGCAAGTTTATGTATAACCTGTATTACTGTTACTGATTTTAAAGATTCTCTACAGTAAACTAATTTCAACAATATTTCAGACAAAGGTATATAATTTTTAACATAATGTTGCTACAATAGATTTTTATGAATGCAACTTTTCATGTGACAATATATATATATGTAATATTTTTGAAATTCAATTGGAATTATTTGTTATGAGTAATTATAAGAAGTGTGTATTTTCATTACACACCAAAGCTTTTATTAAAAAACAAAATAATAAAATTTATTAACCTAAAAAAAAATCCTCAAAACAAACTATCGTGATAACTAAGGATAAACCCCTCTAATTTTTCAATTACAGCAAAACTGCTCAAATTACTTACTAAAATATTCATATGCTCAGAACATTATATCACACTTTTCTGAAACACATGCTACGCTAATTTTTCTATTTATCACAATTACTGATGAAGTTAGAAATGTTAAAAAAAATTTAAATATTCTTTACTGAATTAAATATGTTCTGGTTTTTCTTTTTTTTTCACAACCACAGGTGTTTATTAAACTTAGAATAACTTTCCAATCTTATAATAAAGTGTTACATATCTTTCATTCACTTATTCAATAATATCTTGAGTGTAGAAAAAATAGAAACCTCATAAAACAATTATGCAACATGGGGTATCAATCAAACTGACCAACATTTAATTAAAACCAAGTCAAGACTTTATTTTATGCAAATTCATTCAAGTGTAAGATATTCAACAACTTTCCAAAGCAAGTTTGAAAGTATTTAAAAAGAATATCAACTTAAAACCTGTAATAATACCTTTTTTGCTCGTTTCAAGAGTAAGGTGCCTAAATGGAAATAAAGCTGTCCACTCATATGATGTAAAACATAATTCCAAGAACCATCACTAGGGCCCGATATCTTCCATGCACGATCTAGTTCCTGATCAAACCTGGTGGAGTAACAATTTCTTTAGCTCAAACCTTTTAAGTTAAATCTTTATCTCAGACAATCATATTTAAGATGAATGAAGAACAAATCTGCTACATTGTCATGAAATATAAAATACTATCAAATTTTAAAAATGCACGATATATACATTTACACAAATTTTACATTAGGATACACACTTTAAAATCCATATAACTGTGGAAATTTCAGCTTTTAATTAAAACTTCCATTATATTAAGCAATATAATTTACAAAAAAATTTAGTCTTAGTATAAAAAGAAACATTTTTATAGTTTTTTAACCATTCTGAGTTTCTCAAATAAACATTTAAGTCACATTTGCCTTCCTAAGCTTTGGTTTAACATAATTCATACATTTTTTTTCCATTTAACCAATTTATGTGTGTGAGGAAAATAATTGATTTTTCAATATCCAAGTTGTAAGTTTCTTATAGAAGATAAAATTTGCAGAAGTTGAAGCCAGTGATTAAAACTTAATGATATATTGTATTTATCTCCAACAATTTTCAATCAAAATTACATATCAAAAGCTGAAGCCACATCTCCGACACTGTGCAACTGTCTATTGTTACAGTCTTCAATGGTGATACAATCTAAGATATGGGGCTCAGCCAGTGTAAGGGCAACCAAATGCTCCAAAACAGCAAGATAGTTGATATGAAAGTCTATGTCTACTCTGTTACCCATCTCTCCCAGGTAAGTCTGAAACAAAAGATAAGATTTAACAAAGATTTAAATAAAAAGGCTAAAATTAATTACTACCTTTCTTTTCATAAGTATTTAAACACAATAGTAAACAATTTTTAGTAATCATGTAAAGATATTCTTAATTATTACTTAATTTACCTTAAATAATTCGAATTAAAGAATACTTTTTTCTAGTTTGTGTTATGAGCAGCAGTAATGCTAATATATCTTTACAACAGTTTGAAAATACAGATGTAACTTTCTCACTTCAGGCTTGGTCAAATCAGATGAGTTTGTGGCCCCAAATTGACCTTTATAGTTCCCATACTATAATTTCTAATATGTTTCGTGTCATATTTACATAATTTTGCAAGCTTTCAGTAATCGTTAAGTCATTTGTAGAAAAAAAATCAGAATTTTTAATGAAGTATTTTCACTAAAAATTTCTCCATGAATATATGGAGTCAAAGTGTTGACTGCTCCAAGTGCAAAGTGATTTTCATGTTAATAAAAATACTTTTCTTCATCTGAAAAATCTCAAATTTCATTTGCATAATCTATAAAATATCCTAAATGAATACCAAACATTTCGTTTCAGCAAAACTTTACATTTAATCTGTTATTTTCTCTACCGTCTTTATACGGACTTGGTCAATTTGACTGACCTTGTAACCACCACATAAAATATGAAATAAATCTAAATTACTATATTTTTCCTTTCTAGAATGACTTCAAATTGTAACACAATACTACATGTTTTTCTCCTAAATGGTTTTAAACTCACAACAGTATATATCTGTTTATGCTTAAATTTTACTATTTTTATGTCCTTTGAACACAAGTTGTAAACCACTTGGCAAAAGTGTAGCTCATGTTACCCTATCAAATAATAATGCTCACAAGCATACCTTGTGAAAAATGATTACTATTATTATTATTATTTTATCAAATCTAATTTTATATAACCTAAAAAGATTTAATTTTTTATATTTTAGTTACTTTTATAATGATAAATAAAAATACACATGAAAAACAAGAAATAAAGTACTTATCTGGGTTGTCTCCTTTTTTTCTGTCAACATTTGATGACACTTAACCCTACTTTTTTTTATACTAATGGTACTACTGCACTAAATACTTTTTTATTTAATTAAATAATTCACCAAAGAACTCAGAATAATAACTTATAAAAATCATACAATGTCCTATAACTATCACAATTTTTCTGGCTTTTTAACTATGAAACAAGAGCTATTAAAAATTCATCTAAGGTCGCCAATGTGTTTACTGTGAGAATATTTCATTTATTTTTATAACCAGGTAATAATTCAAGAGTAAGATATTCCAACAACTTTTGGAAGATAATCTGAAAGTGTTTAATTAGAGCATCAAATTAAAGCCTATAAATAATAATAACTTTTTTCTTGTTTAAAAAGTAAGGTGCCTAAATGGATATATAGCTGTCCATTCATGTGATGTAACACATAATTCCAAGAACCATCACTAGAGCCTGATAACATTCTTGGATGAAGATAAAGGTACGCATCTTATTCAACTTCAGATGAATACCAACTGAACTCACATGATATAACAGCTAGTGCTAATTCACTTGGTATTATGTTAATTATGCATTCTTATGAATGTAAATGGAAGAGTGACCAGATGGGCAAAGCTAAAAATACTAGCAATGTGCTTGAAAAAATAGTTTCACTACAAGAAAATGCTGTACCATTTCTATTCATAAAATTCAACTATCTAAATATATATTTTTATAGCCTGTTCATTAAATTATGTTAACAAATTGCACAAAAAGTATTATGATCCACAACAATACATCATCAGGTCAGACCTGATAAAGATAAACAAGAGATTTATATTGTGAAATCAAGTTTCTAAAAAATAAGCATTTACCAAGCATAATGCTTCCATACACAACAGATTTTATTGTCAACTGTTTGAAAATGTAGTTTCCCCTTTACTCATCTAATTACATTCAAATTAAGCCAGAATCTTCCAATAACTTGGAAGAAGTTTTATGATGTATTAGTTACCAAACAAAAAAATTAAAAATATGGGCACAACTTAGTCAGATAACCAACTAGATTTCAAGAATATACTATTGTCTAGAAGAATGTTGACTTTGATTATTAAAAGTAGCCATTCCAAGCATTAAATATTATTAAAAATGTCTAAAAATTGTTTGATATTAATGATATTCCAGGTCTTTCTAAATGTCTAAGAAAGTTACTGTCCAAAAACTCAGGATTAGATCATGCTGACAGAAAGATAAATTATTTTATAGAATTGAAGCAAATACTAAAATTGATCGGACATGCATGTAGCAAAACAAAAGACAACCTTGGAGAGAGAAAGAGAGAAACTAAACATTTGCTTTCAGAAATTAAGATAGTCCCTAGTGAAAATAACATTTCAAAGACATTGATACAAATGTATAAGCAAAGGAAGCTGTTTCAAAATGTCATATGTTTTTATTATCAAAACATGCCTTTTAAAACATAACATAAATTATTATATAGAGCTTCCGTAGACTTTCTTTTAGCTATTAGCCAAAAGCAAGAATTCAAGCCTTTGGGAAACCTACAATGAGAAAGTTTAAATGCTTAAATCACAGTCAATATACATAACATTTTTTAAAAACCAGCTGCAATAAGTTAACTATTAATACTTATTTCTTACCTCAAACACATCAGATAGAAAGTAATACCAAGTCACATTTGTTGGAAAGGGGCATTTGCTTTCCACCTTTGTTGCATGACTGTATGCATCTTGAACTCTTTCTGTATCCATATAGAGTTTCAACAATTTTATTCTCAAGTTTACATCTCTTGGACGTGCTGCCTATAAGCAGTAAAAAGACATTTTACACACACCTAAAGGAAAAAGTACTGAAACATGTACACATGCATAGTGATAACTATTTCTGTCATGGTAATAAACTAAAGATGCTTATTCTTATGAATATTTAAAGAATATAGTTTACAAATATGAAAATACTATTAAATTTCCTGACAATGAACACACATCATTATAAAATTTAAAAAATCAAATTAATAACAGAACAAAAGGAATCATACATCAAACAGATGCTGAATAAATAAACTACCAGAACATTTATAAAGGAAACAAAAATGTTATTTTAAATATGTAACAAATTGCTCACCAGTTCTGAAGCTATCAAATCTTCTAATTCTTGCATGTTGGGCTCTCCTTCAGCTGTGACTATACATTCCTTTTCAAGTAAACAATTTAAAATTAACATTCTACTTCATAATTAAGTTTAGTAAATTTAAACTGACATTGTTATATTACTCCACTGTATTAAGCTGCTACTAATTCAAAAGCTATACATCACATCATAAAATCACAAGATTAAATACATTTTACATCCAGCATATGTTTTTATAATGAATCTATAATATAAATTTAAAACAATACATGTATCTACCCACTATCTAACACTTAGTCAAACTCTTTTTGATCAGCTTGTAAATAATTTGATCAAAATAAACATTATCTCAAAATTCAATACTGTTTCTCCACTAACATTTAGATATTGTTACGCCCCCGTTCGTTAGTTAATTTTCCGTAAAAATTCTTTCCGAAGAAACTTTTCCGATACAAGTCCTGTCTTAAATAAAGCTGGTTTATTCTTTCTGAATACAACTTTGCGATACACTTAATTTCCACAGTTGCGCTATAACAAACGCTATAATTCACAACGAATGCCTCACGTGCTCGACTCAACAATATGTCTGTCTGTCCGCAGTTCAATTACACATTATTCCCTCGCTTCTTGGCTGGTCTTATATATGTAAGACTACCCCATATCTAGTAGTCTCCTGACGCTTCATGAGCGTTCTAAAAGCTCGTGGCATGTTACTAGCGACACGTGACCTCCGTGGTTGTAACAATATTAATTAGATGTTTGTTAGGAATAACAAGATCAATAAGAATATTAGACCTATTTCACTAGCTCAGAATTTTAAAATTTCCTCTAAAAACCACTTGTAATAATCTATTAAACTTCTAATTTTTCAATCTTCTTCTTCATTTTAAAATGCTGCTGGTTGTGCTAACTACAGTAATTTTAAAATGTAAATAACCACAACTTGTTAACTCTTGAAACTGCTCAAGTAAAATGTGTTTATTGAAAATTTCCCTAAAAGAAATATTATCTTTCTTTCATATAATTAATATTTATAGCTTCTTTATGCCCCTTCACAAAATAATTCAAGCCAATTGTTCACACAAACGATATTTTAAACAACAAATACTCAAAGTTGTCAATCTCATGGCATTTTGTTACTTGTTCATAAACAGTTTTGGTAGAATGACTTGTTTATTTAACAAAACTTATTTCACAAAAACTCAGAAAATATTCTCCTGTAACCCTTACTTAAATCAGACATCTGCAGTTTCAAGGAGCCTAAGGAAATAATGTAAGTGGTATAAAAAAAAATTCATCACTGTGATACATCTACATGTACAGCATTTTGACATCTGACCACATTTTTTTACACCACTTCTAATCATTTAACCCACAAATTAAAAAAAATTCACTTACTCTTAAAGAGAACACAACTTCATGGTGAGGAAAAAGGCGTTCTGCACGGTCAGCCCAATACTAGGTTAAAAAACAATCAAGTTTTACCTAAAAACTAACTCTTTCAATTCACTTGTTTGTTTTACACTATCAATAAGGCATCTCATCCAAAATTTACATTCTAATTCTATAATAAAAGGAAAATTTTCTGATGACTATGACTATATAGAATTTCATGTGAATAATCTTAACTTTTTTGTTAAAATCAGTGACACGAGATTCTTATACACTAACAAATATAAAATGTAAGAGAAGATAAAGCTTACCCGAGCTGTTTCAGGATCAACTGGTAGTTTTGTGTAAAGTTCACAGACTGTAATTTAAAAGGAAAAGTTAGTAAAACAAAAATTTAGCTGTATTTTTGCTTCTTAATAAATAATAATAATTTAAAAAATTCCTTAAAACATAAAATAGTTCTTGCAACAAAGTATTTTAAATTTACAATATAACTTGTAAAGGTAATTGAAATTTTAATCAAAATACCAAAAATAAATTTCATACAAAAACAAGAAAAGAAGGTAATTCACTGTAATAAATATTTAAAGACCTTCACATATGGCAGTAAATTACAGAGTTATTTGCATTTTATAAGAACAATTTGCATATAATGATGAAGCTGCAGTGTTACCAGAGATGCGAGATGTGGTATGGGTGATCTGTTTAACACCTATATATTTATTTCACAGGGAATAGTTGACCATCTAACAGTGCAATGTCTACAGGTTAGACTTATGACTGGTATATGTCACACCCTTTTCCTATGAGAAGTATTTCTTTTGTCAGATTATTAAGTAGTGTATAGCTAAAGAGCACAACATTGCAAAAACAAAAAAATTGAAGCTTTCGAAGTTCTTGGAGAAAATGTTGCACAGCAAAGTGTTTAGATAGAAATGGTATATCAAACCATAACCCAAACAATTTCTTCAACTAACAAGTGAAGGTTATGATTATGAAATACATTCAGAGAAGCTGGGTATATTTCTTTGGACTATTAACAATAATTTAAAGGGGATGAAGGATCATAAGCTTCCAGCCACACCTCAAACTCAACAACTACTTTTAGGAAGAAAGTAGACAAAAACTGAAATCACAACAATCCCTCTGACCACATACTTGTCAAGTTCCAAATACAGCTCCAATGAATTTTTATTCCTATAGTATACTTAAACTTAAAATACTAATATTATTGAACACATGAGCTTTTCAACTCTTTCCATACAGGGTCAGTCTATGTGACCATCCTTGTAACCACAAAGTAACCATCATAGTTATCATATTATAACTTATATCTTTTGTGCATCTTCACAAAATTTTGCAAATTTTCAGAAAATATTATAATTCTTTTGTACACAAAAAATTAGATTGTTTAAACAAGTATTTTTACTAAAGATTTGTCTGTGGATAAATGGAATCTGAGTGTTGATTGCTCTGAACAACAAGAGGTTTTTTGTTAAGATTAAAAATACTTTTCGTCATCTGGAAATTTTCAAATTTCTTTTGCTTAACCTCTAAAACTTCCTAAATATCCAAATTTTTTTTCAATAAAACTTTATATTTTTATGTTATTTTCTCTACCCAGACTTGGTCGAATTGACAGACCTTGTAACCACCATAAAAAAAAATACAGAAAAAATCTAAATTACCCTTTTTATTCCTTTCTAGAATGACTGCAGATTATAACCAAAAAACAACAATTGTATGTTCCAAATGATTTAAGGCTCATAACAGTCCACATCTGTTTATACTTAATTACATTGTTTTATTGTTCTTTGAACCATGTCTAACTAACATCATGCAAGTTGTAAGTCACTTGGTGAAGGTGTAGCTCATGTTACTGTGTAAATGATGTAACACATGAGCTGCTTGCAAGCATACCCTATGAAGAATTGTTATTACTTTTTTTTTCTCAATATCTAACCCATCTAACCTTATCTGGCCTAATAAGTTTCAAATTTTTTCATTTTAGTTACTTTTATAACAATAAGTAAAAAATATACATGAAAAACAAGAAATACAGTACTTATGTTTGATCTCTTGCTTTTAATTTGAAACATAATTTTTAACTACTTAAATAATACACCTAAGAACACAAAGCAAACAATGTCCTATTATACTTTAACCGGCTTTCTAACTAAGACAAGAGAGCTTAAATTAATTTCCTCAGCTACTAGATTTGAACAACACAAGATAAACTTTCAAACTGAAGATGAAACTGACAACATATTGTACTTAAAACAATGTAACATTATACATCATTTGATAGATTAAAACTTTGCCTATCTCATAACAAGAGAGAGAATGTGACAGTTGGGCATGGCAAGTGGTCTTGATTTTCTACTTTATGACTCCATAAACAAATAAGACTGAAGGCTATAAAAGGTAGACTTTGCTAATATCTATATTATAATGATTAATTTATTAAATTCTGTACTTCCAAGAGGGGTGGTAAAAAATTAGAGAAGACAGAACACCTAGAGAACAAATGTCATAATTCTGATACCAGGATAAATTGAGGATGTTTTAATTATTCCATTACAAAACTAAGAACTTAAAACTTATGTTATAATTTGACTTATTAACTATGTTTTGATATCATGTTTATTTGTATACATTGATAATAAAGTAGTTCAATTAAAATTTGAATATGACTCTATAAAAGGTTGTGACATACGTACTTTGACTTACCAGTTGAAAAAGGATTAAACACATTTTTTTAAACTATTTATGCACACAATTGTTTGTAGATTCATGGCTTTGTTGGTTATAATGAATGATTCCTTTAAACAATGTAAATAAAAATTTATGAATACAGCAATTAATCCACTAATTACTGCTGGGGTTCTTTATGTATTTTCATAAAAAATGTATGATTCAGCCCAATTCTTTTTGGTCAATTATTTACCATGAATACTGTAACAACTAAAAACATGAAAGAATTCAATATGATTCAATACTTGCACCCCACCAGTAGTGAAGAGTATAAAAATAAATTAGTAACTTGAAGGTGAAATGTGTTCTTGGAAGCCAAATTTTACTATGATACAGAACCTTTTTCAAGATGTAGTGTTTATTAATGACCCTGTCATCCTTCACAGAATCTTGTCACAATGATAACTGCAGTATCCAGAATAAGCAAGACCAATCATGAAGCTAGTTATTCCAAAGCAGCATGACATTTGGAACATTCTTTTTAAAAAACTGTAATTACCCCATAAGTCGTAATTAATTATTTCAATATGGGTTTGGTTATTTTGACCAACCTCTTAACCACCAGGTAACCATGAAAATATCCAAAATATTAAACATTTTAATGTGGTATGTTATCTTAACAAAATCTGACAAGCTTTTAGTAAACATTACAATCAGAATTTTTAATTAAACATTTTTACTAAAGATTTGTCAAAGAATATATAAAGTCAAAGTGTTGATTAGTCTGAGTGCAAGTTCATTTTCATGTTGAAATTAAGTTTATTTTTTCCTATCTTGCAGTTTTCAAATTTTATTTGAATAACCTCTGAAAACACAAAAATAAATCTTATGTTTTTTCAGTAAAACTATACGCATTGTTATTTTCTTTACCATAACTCTTGGACTTGGTAGATTTGTAATCAACATAAAAAAATATGAGATAAATCTAAATTACCCTTTTTCCTTTCTAGAATAACTGCAGATTGTAACATGAAACTATAGTTTTTATCCTAAATAGCTTATGGCTGGTAACTATTTATGTCTGTTTCTGCTTAATTTTATTGTTTTATTGAACTTTGAACTGTAATTATTAATCTCATAATACAAGCTGTATATCACACAGTAAACATGTAGCTCAAGTTACCATACTGAATGACGTAACTCGTGAGTATACCTCATGGAGAAATACTATTATTATTTTTCATTATGTAACCTAACTTCATCTTTAGTTACCTTTATAACAGTAAGTAAAACAAATACATAAAAAATTTAGTACTTATGTTTGGCCTCTTTTTTTTGCTGTCAGACTGCTGATTAAACTTAAAGCTACTTTCTTTTTATAATGATGTACTTGTACATAGAATAATTTTTATTCATTTCAAGTATGCACTTAAGAATACAAAATAGCAACATACACAAAGTGACAGCACCCTATAACTATTATAATTTAAATGGCTTTTAATTAAAGTATAAGTGCCTTAAAATAATTCCCTTAGCTACTTGATCTGCACCTAGTGATAGCAAATTAAACTGTGGGTGAAATAACTAAAACTATCTACTGAGAATAGGGTAGCATTATGTGTCATTCAGTAAATTAAAGCTTTGTCTTTCTGTTCATAATAAATGACATAATGGCAAATATGAGAGTTATTGGCAATTTGTGAAAGAGAGAATATGATAGGTGGGCATGACTTTCTAGTTTTATATCTCTGTAAACAAAGACTGAAGTCTGTAGAAATTCAACTATGTCTTAGTAATGTCTATACTGTATTGAGTAATTTACGTTAAAACTCAGAATATTGAGAGGGGTGGTGAAAAGAGAGGATGGATAAATGGAAGCAAATAAATGTCACAGCATACACATACAAAAGGAGAGTAATAATTTATTTAAATATTTCCTTTTAAAATTTAGAAAATAGAACTTAAATAACATTAGAACTTGATTTATTAATTATGTTTTGAGCATAATTCTGTAAAAAGTTGTGATACGGGTATTTTGACTTACCCATGGCAAGAGGATTAAAACCATAAAACGTTCTTACTACTCATTAATAATTCAAACTAAGGACAAGAAATCATAATTTGTATTCCTCAATTTATGATAAAAATTATCAAAAGAACGTTATATATATTTTCACCCACATCATTTTTTTTAACATAAAAAAATTCTGGATATTAAGAATAAAATTAGCAAAAACTGAAAGATAAATTATCAATGCCTTTGTTTGAAAAATAAATACTGAAAAGACAGCAGAGAATATAGGTATTATGACTTTAAAGCAAAGAAAATTGAACCCTCCAAAATTTCTCTGTTTCTAAAATGCAGAATAGTTTTTGTTTGTACTGTGCCTACTGCAGGTATTAAAACTCAATTTTTGGTGTTATAAGCCTTCAAACTTACCATTGAGCCAAAAGAGGAGCAAAATGCCCAACAAAAAATAATTTTGAGAAAAAGCTGCAATAAAGCATTTTACTTGTAAAATACCATTACAGTAAGAATATATCTCTTTTTAAACATCAGTCCTATTTCTTTACTCTTGGGAAATATGACATTGTTATAAACATAGCACTACAGTTATAACTAGTAGTCCATGGTATTTGAAGAAAAATGGAAAAATTAATCTAAATTTTCTTTGAACCATTTCTCAAAAAATAATGTAAATAGACCTACATTAAATGTATAGAAAACAAATTTCGAACTGGGCACATTATACTGATTTATAACACATACTCAACTTTTAGTGGTCAAAAGGAGGACCATATAAATATAGTGTATATAATATTTTAATAAATTTGTATACTTACTCTTTAATACAACATCCTTTTGGTTTTCTTCCAACTCTAATGATCTGTCAAAAAATTCAAATAAAAGCGTCTGAGTGTATGGAACATCAGAACTTAAAAAATTACACATAAAAAGTTATGTATTTCAGTACAAATCAAAAATCAGAAACACTAATGTGTCCTCCTGCTAATAGTATAAGTACATCCTGTCATGTTATGCAAAAACCATCTTTACAATGAATGTTAAGTTTTATTTTGGCTGTACTATTCCAATGAACACTTAACTCCCCTTCCTGATAAACCAGATAAATGCTCACAGTGGTCACCAGAAAACTGGGTCTGCTTGGACTTTTCACAAACTTTAATGTTTTCAGAGCTTTTTTTTTTTGGAGCATGTGACCGTTTCTCTTATATGTATATATAGTACAATATATGAACAAAATTATCATATGCCCTATAGTTAAACCAAGTTTGAAGCCACAAAAAAATTATGGCACATGGTATATACATGCATGTGATTTGACTACCTTGACAAATAACATCCCAAAAAGGGAGGTATTGACTTTTGGAAAACATAACATCATAACTCACACTTTTTTGGGAGAATAACTCTTACAGGTACACACTTTAACCTCAATTTTTTTATTGTACAGTGTTGAGAGTTAAATATCAGCATATTACTAAATTTGCTACTTTTTTTCAAGGGTTGTTATAAAGGTTTAGCTAAAATTGCTTTAAATAACAATTTTCATATATACCAGCCCGTGAAAGAATGCCTGGTGTCAAATGTGGTCAACATTTTACAATTTTATTTATAGCTACTGGGTAATAGTTGAATTTTACTACATAGCAAAACAATGCACTATTTTTGTTTTTAAAACCGTCGAAAAATCATAGATTAGTAGTTTGTTAATTTTATATGCCTAAAACTTTGAAGGAATCATATCCTACCCCTAAGTGTCTCAACAAAAACGTGTTGCCAAATTATCAAACTATGAATCACGTGTACTATAAGCAAGAAAATGTACACATGGGTTATGATACTTATATTAACAAGTTTAATAATATCTCTACAACTTGAATAAATTTCAAAACTTTTCATCTAGAAATCACAGAAAAGAACTAACAAACTTGAGACATACTTTTTAAAAGACTGTAGTGCTCTCTCCAGGTTACTGCAAGATTCACATATCTGGCCCATCAGTTTGTGACCTGCTGCGTGATTTTCACGAACACTGAGGAACCCTGCCAAGTACCTGAAAATATGTATCACATCTTACTTTTTTGGTTCTAAGACCTCAAAACCTCTGAAATTCAACTAGTATAATCAACATATCAGAAGTCGACAGAATGTCTCAGAATTTACAAGACCAGCAAAGTATTGAAATATACCATTATTATATTTTTCTGGAAGCCTGGTCAGTGTATACATAGATGGCCTACAAGTGCACATTAGCTACATAATTAACCTATTAAACATGGATAGTTGTTGATCAATCTAGAACTATAAACTGATGATGTCAGCACACTAACAACAACATTTGGACGTTTCCATAGTGTAGAAAACAAAGGTTGAACTTTATGCTATATGACCAATGATGTTAATTCCTCTAAACTATCACCACAAAACAGCTTACCTTCACTGATGTGAGGAAGACCTAAGTAGTCTTGATCACAGTTGAATTATGCTTCACAATGTATTCAGACACAAGAGATATATGCATCTGAAGTGTGGCTGGAACCAGAACCAATATTAATTTCATGAAGATGTAGTGGCCTAATGATCTGACCAAACTGGTTTTTTGTGCTAGTCACAGCACCATAAGTGCCATAAATAGTAATACAATAAATGGATATGGATAAGCATGATTACAACTCTTAATATTTCCATGAGTCAGAATTGATCAGAACTTTCTTTTAATGAATGATAATGTGCAGCTCCACTGTATTTAACCACAGTAAAGCACGTCTGTTAACTGCACATCATTCCATAGCTTCACACATAGCTTATAATGTCCAAATAGTTATCAAATATTTCTTAAGAAAAAACTTTATACCTTATCTGTTATTTCCTGTAATTAATCTCTGTACAAGTTCGGTAAATTTGACCGATTTCGCAAACACCATAAAAAATTAGGAAATAAACATAAATTATGCCTCTTTCATTCTAGAATG
>NW_013667026.1:279144-287868 GCF_000517525.1 Limulus polyphemus
TACGTGATAAATAATGAATTTTTTTTAGGTTTTATATATATACATTTGAATAACTAAAAAATCGTAAATTACTACATCAATACCATAGAATTCTACTTTAATTTATCAAACATAGTAATTAAGCTGTATTTGGGTCTAAAAAAATATATGAAATTTCGAGCACACTAAAGACACAACCTACCTCATTGAAATCTTGATTTAAAAGAAAGAAATGATGCTAGGTACATTAGAAAGACAGAAAACCCTAGGGGGACATTCTGAGCTTCCGATTGATTATTCATATCATATATATATAGCAGTAAGTGTTTATAAGGGAACATTTCCAAAAATGAAAGGAGGTGAGCAGGGGTGCCACCATGTTTGATTTATTACATGAGTAATATTTCAGCAAATAGAAAATATAAGACCTTATTTTATATTCTAGCCTGTCAATATCTGTAATTTGAGTTTCTAATTCGTATGAAACTATAGACTTGGTATTTTGACTTCACAAACATCTAATATAAACCAGTGCTGCATTCAACATACCACGTGACACACAAAAATTGATGCTTATCTGTGTTTTTTAATATTTACTTTTACAATAACAAATTGAGCAATGTATAGTCCTAAAATTTGAATTATAATCTACAGTTTGATACCAAACTTATTGACATAATTCATGAAATAGTAGTTCAATAAAATTTTGAATGCGAGTCAACAAATGAGATGACATGGCCTTTCATCTGTGAGCCGTATTGAAAGGGCTAAAGAACCCCCACTTGTCAGTTACAGATACGATAAAAGTATAAAAAACATTTTAGTCCACAGTGTCATTGAGAAATCTAACCCTAGTGTGAACCCAAGTACAGCCTGTTGTCACAGAAAGAAATGTGTCAACTTCCAATATGTTAACACCACAACATCCATAGCTGGCCTCATTGGGAAATTTCAAATACAACAATCATTCACTTGCATTTTAACAAGCCTGATATATTGTGTATGCTGGAAAAAGTGCAACATGCTCTACGTTAGTCAAATGGGTCACTAGTTAGGGGATCATTCATATGATCATCTTTCTTATATAAGAAATAATGACACTACAAGCAAAACCCACAAGTAGAGACTTTAATAACCCTTCACATTGTATGTCCAACTTCTCCATACTTGGACTCGCATTTGCTCCATCCACTGTAACTCAAAAAGAACACATGGAAAAACGTTTGATTTTAGATTCTGCACTGTTAATCCCTTTAGATTGAATGAAGAGTTCTCTTTCCTTTAACTTTAACTTTTCCACTTCCCTGCCCTACACTTTTTCTTTACTTTCTCACACTGACATTTATTGGATACAACCTTTTCATTCAATGTTCACACTATTTTTTCTTTCACTTTTGTTACCTATATATTCCTTTCTTTTCACCGTCGTTCTTCACTTCTATTTAGTTCACATATCTTTTAATGTTGTACCCCTTTGAAAAATATTACCCGATGCACATTTTCATTCATCTTCTTACATTGTTGCCTGTATTTTTGTTCTACGTTTCCTTTTTTGTTGTTTATTTACTACGATTAACCTTATACAATTTTTATACTTTTATTATTATTATATTATTTTTATTTCATATGTTACTTCCCTTACCTCATTTATAGCTTCAGGAACATGTTCTAGAGTCTTCGAGCCACGTGTTATTTGTTCTTTCAACCTAACCCTTAGATTAACAGTTTCATTGCCACTGGTAACCTGATGAAGGGCTGTTGCCCAAAACATCGTTTCCTTGTTTTATTAATACTGTTATTTTAATTTGCCGAGTTTTTACCACTACTTTATATTCTAATTTATATGTAGTAAAGTCAACTTGCATTTTTCTGAACTTAATTGTTTAAAATCTTCCATCTTTCTTTCTAAGGTTTTGTAAGGCAAAAAAAAATGCAATATTAGAAACTGCTGTGAAGGTAATTCTTACTGATACCTTTCACTCTGTTAATAAACTTAATATTAGATTTAAACCCCACATATTACAGTATAATATTCACATTTTATTGAGAAGCATAAGAAAGAATAATAATGATGAAAAAAGTAATACATAATATGCTGGTGAAATTCTAACTTATTACACTGAACATCTTAAAATATGTTGTCTAATCATTAAATTACACGAAACTTCAAAAAACCATGTGCATGATACCCACATTACAATGTAAACAGACTAAGAACCCTACATTTTTATGTAGAGTAATAAGATTATTCCACATGCCTAAGCAAATTAACATAGCTAACAATGAATAATAAGTATCACAGACCTAAAAGAAAAACATCTACGAGTCAGTGACCATCACACAGACCTAAATGCCTGAACTCTTGAAACAGTGATGCTTTTTAAGCCTAACAAAAGTGATAAGATTACACTTCACAGCAATTCTTTAATGTACCTTCTCTTAATCAGTCCTTTAGAGATTTCTGATCTTTTTGGACTTCTTTTAATTTAGTCTCAGCTACAATCAATGTATATTTTCTATAGACAACAAGAGCAAAATGTAGCACTTACCTTTTAGCTTTGTCATAATCTTTAATTTGGTAGTATAACCTGGCAAAGCTGTATCCTCTAAGATTTCTCTATAATAATTTAAAAAAAAAACAAAAAAAAAACACAAGTTAAAATTTTGTTACACAAGAATAAAACATGAAATTACACTAATTAGTTTGCACTCAAAGTTCGAAACTACTTGGTATCTGTAACTTGAAGGTACTTGAGAACCTGTTTTGTTAGATATTATGAACTACAAACATTTATTGTAAAATTGTGATCTGCAAAATTTAAATTCCACTTTTTATACTGATGGTATACTTCATTTAGCATACAAGTACACTGACTATCAAATATAAGGTTGTTTTGTTGCTAGAAAAGGAATAGTTATTTATATAAGGCTGATCAAGTCCATTTTTTGAGATAAGAATCAGGAAGTATTTTTATTCATTACACTGACTACATTATTTTAAAAGACGTCTTACACAAGTAACTTGTTTCGATAGTGGCCCTTATTTGCACTTTCTTCAAATTTTAAATGAGAAAGCAACTAATTTTTATGGTTATGATTTTCTCATGGTGGATTGTTCTATTTTTTGTGTCAAAATGAGTGGAGCTCTTTCAAATTTGTGAAGTAGCCATCTTTAAAGCAGTAAAACTTCTGTTTGTTGATAGGCATAAAGCTACACTATGGGCTAATAGTGCTTAGCCTACCATAGGTATTGAAGCCCAATTTTTAATGTGATAATCCTTCAGTTACTGGGACGTGAAAAGTCTTTGAGTTGAGACCTGATTTAATTGTTGACAGATCCTGATTTATCTGGTGTCAAATAGAGTTAAAGCATAACATTAAGTTGTTTAATTATTTGGGTACAAGGAACAACATTTATAACCCACAGTTTAGCATGAATTGGGTAAAAAAAAGCCTTAAAACATTTTTCTGGTAAAAGCTGTCTGGTAAATTTTCCCTTTTTCTATTTTCTTTTCTTTATCAGGTGCTCTTGTAATTGAAATTACTAGGTATTTTCAATTTTTCAGAAACTACTTGTTAATCATCTCAAGTTTAATAGGTGCTTATCAAGTGTTTAACTGGTGTAAAATGTAATATGCAATTTGGAGTTGTATTTGTATGAATAAAAGGAGGTATGAAGACTCTTGGGTAGCCTCATTTTCAGTTCCATGTTCACATCTGCTCCTCCTTTTTTTTTTCAACACATTGTAAAAATTAAGACAATCTGAAGGAGCAACTGTTACAAGAAATTTCAGTTACGAAGAGAAGCCCAAGGATTTGAATTTGATTTTAATGGAACATAGAAGAACTACATTGTAGAAAATGTTTGGTTTACATATTTGAGATTGAAACAAGATAAAAAAACTGGCTATAGGATGTCTAAGTGGTGGAATGAAAAGAAGTTAAAACTTTAATATTTGGAATAGTAAAAATATGCTTCGGGCCATCATTCAAGCTTGTTTTATATCCAAGTTACTTTTCAAGGACTATAAACTTTTAAGGATAAGACAGACAATTTTCCAATTATAAGGAATTTCCATAGTAACAAGTCTTCTAAAAGATGTGATTTATAGCCACCACTATATCTATGGTAAAAAGCTTAATGTTTTTACAACAAATCTCTCTAGATCTGTAAGTTTCCAATGTTTTCTAAACAAGCTTCTTTGACAAAGATTGAATTTAATGAAAAATTTCCAATTCTTAAAGAAACAAGCCATTTTAGGAAATTTCTACCTCTTCAGTAAAACCCTAGTAAAAAACTTGATTAGTACTTCAGCCATTTACATTAATGAATAATATTTTTCTTTAAAATCTCTTTGGGACCAATATTATCTTTAGCTCCTTCTTTAAGTTAAATAAAACATAAAAACCCTTAAAGTAACTTTGGATCTTCTAGACCAAGAGGTTTTCACAACCTCTCTTCATCTTAACACACTCTTTTTGCTCCAATAAACCACAGCATCTCCTATTTTACTATTCTTGGCATTTTTCACTTATTAATTTCTCTGTTCATCCATTTTGTAAAAGGTTTAGTTGGGATGCAATATTTTAGCTCAATCGTGCTAACAAATAATTTCAAGCCCCAAGCTCAACTGACATTTTCACCCATTCAGATCGGCCAATAAATTTGTTTTACAGCTGGACTAATAAATGTTACAAAAGGTTTTAATTAAAACATCAAAGGCAATAATGTTTTGAACACTGACGTTTAGGCAGTGCCACACAATTAACTATTTTAACCATATTATTCCCAGAAGAAAAAACAAGGTAAAAAATTATGCCTTTCCTAACAGAATATTTTACATACTGTGTGAAAACCAACAACTAAACTTCAAGAAAACATTTGTCATTACACAAAGACAGACACACCAACCAGTCAATTTCCTTAAAGTCTGCTAAAATAATAAGACTATAATAACTAATCTACATGAATACATTCTTACATGTACCAAAGACCATGTTATAAGACTCTTACAGCCCACAGAAAACCCAACTAATCAGGATTTACCAAATCTCAAGAACCTTGGCACCTAAAGAAAAAAATGGCCTTGCATCTGAGCATTTTCAGGAAATTTTCTAATTTTAATATTTGTGAAACAATTAAATATTACATAAAATATTGGTAAAATATTTTAATTTGCAATAAATATTAAAAATAACATAAAAGTATTCCAAATTCACTTAATTTGGCAAATACTTAGATTTCCAGTGTTTGACAGCCAGCCAGTCAATAAGCATGGATATGAGCAAATATGCTCTTGGTTGTCAAGACACAGTTGAGACAGTTGGCACTGAAAGTTTCCATATGCATTACGTAATTCTACATCACTCTGAAAAAAAAACTGTAAATTGCATACACACAAAAAAGTGTATTTTGTTTGCCTAAAATTGTATCACCAATTTTCTCATGAAAGGCAGTGATGACTACCACTTTTCTGCTTCGGTGGGTTAGGCTACTGTTATGTCTCTTGGGATTTATTGTTGGGTCCAACATGCCAGAAATATTTAGCAACCTCTACTAAGCTAATTCTCCCTATATATACATATCATTAGTTACCGACTTACTGGAAAGGATTCAGAAGATGAATACTATGATGATTCTGGAAATGGAAAATTTTGCTTATTTTCTCTTCAGTAAAGAGTAAGATGAAAGGATGAAAAAACAAAAGTTTAAGATTTGGAAAAGATATACTACACTACAGTTAATTTTTGTAACAGAGTGACTAGTTTAAGGAATGAATTACTACTGACAGTAGTAAAGGCTGGCACTTTATAATGGAAGTGATAATTTCCTGAAAAATTTTTACTTATCTCTTTCATGAGATAAGAAATCTCATGAAAGAACAAATAGTTCCCTATTGTCCATGTATTATAAGTGTTTCATGACACTGCATACTCTTAGTTGGACTGGTACTTTAAATTAGCTTCATCAATTACTATCTTAATTTTCAATTCTGGTGTATGTAGGTTGCTTGTTTTGACAAGAAGTTGATGAAAATTCCAAGGGTAGCAACCAATGGAAGAGGAGGCCAAATAATGAAAGCAAACTCTTGGGATTGGTAAATGGAAAACCTACAAGTCTTAATTGTATGAGCTCCACAAGACATAACAACCACCTCAATTTATAAACTCCCAAACAATGAAATGATGTCCTTGTACACAACTTTTTTATGATTGTTAGCTACTTGTAGTTGTACTAGGGAGTCCCAGAGAATTATAGCTTCCAGCCATGGAAGCGTGTGGATGCGAAATCGCAGTTGTGAGTATATAAATCTCACATAAATAAAATATTAACTATTTAACACCAAACAACAAATGGCAAATTTCTACAACACCAATACATGTTGAATTTACATGATTTATTTCAAGGCAACCGTACTCCCACTAGTTTGAAATCGGCTTTAAGAAACATCACAAAGATCACTAAAGCCCTTGTCCATTATTTGTCAGCGACCAGTGAGCAAATGTTAAAACCAAAACCAAAGTGTCAGTTCAAATTGACTGGACCAATAAGGATCAGTGATACATCAAATGAGAGCTCTCTTCATGCTCTACTTTTGTCTGGCCAGTTTCATTGAATCCAGAAGTATTTGCTATTTGAAAACACACAAATAAAACTTTAAAACCATTTAAAATTCTTTTTAATTATTGAATTGATAAAAATAAGGATACACAATAAACTTGGTGTTGCGGACTACATAATGAATAAACTGATACATACAGATGTCTGCCCAAATCGAACAGACAGCATGTCAAATGATAAATGGGGTTTGTAAAGAGCCTATATGTTGCCCTGGTAACATGTTACTTTATGTCATATCGTTGATCATGTTTTCCTGACAACAGTTTGCTATACGTCATATCATTGGGTGTAGCTATGAATGATGCATCAATTACATCATGACATGATGTAGAATGGGTAAAGGTTACTACTGATACATACCTGTCAATCACAGTATTTCAAGATTACAACCAATGCGATTATAAAATCTCACCTATTCTTTCATTGGTACATAAGTAAGCTCATACTTCATTATCAACATTTGATTATTGACAATTTTCATTTTATTCATCCATATAATATGAATACACATGTATGAGTTTGAAATGAATGGACGTTAATGGGACTACATTTGATCTTGTCTTGACACGGGTGTCATGCAGTATCAAGTTACTAGGTAAAGCGACAAATCATTGACATTTTGTTAACATCTTTCCAATGGGAAGGTAGCATGGAGCAAAAGGTACATTTACAGTTGTGATTTTTCTTTTTCATTAATGAACTAAATAAATGAAACTGCAGTGTAAATCTACTAATTTGTGACTGTGAAATCCAATGGTGTCTCTTTTTTTTTGTTATGTTTATTATTTAAATGACACTGAAACTCCCTAGTTGTACTCTGACTCTGAGTTACGTGAAATTTTGTTAAACAAAAATGAAACATAGGCTTTTGGGGGGGGGGGGTAAAATAAATGAATTAATACGTTGTAAACAAACTGATTAATAAATTAATTCGAAAAACTCTAGTTTTGCAATCTCCCCAGTATCTAACAAACACTAACAGTGAAACACGTAGTTTGGTCATAAAAACTACGAGATATCGAAAAGTAAAAATAAAAAATTAAGCTATACTTTCTTTTTAATTAACGAGTTAATCCTAACTTCGAACACTAACAACTATGAAACAGATATGAGATAACACAATATAACTTATGTATCACACAATAAAATATTGAGAATTCTATCCAAAGACTCGGCCCAACTTAAGAAGTGTTATCGTTACGTTACGGTTAAGCCTATTAGTATTACTTTTTAAAAACACAACGGAGTACTTTGGTAGGCTGGGGTTAAAAGTTCAAAACGATAAAATTAACTTTACAGGTTAAACTTACTTCATTTTCATTGTTTATCTTATTTAAAATATCTGCTACATGCTTATCCACTTCCTTCTTTGAACGGAACATTTCGAAGTTGTATTATAAAATTACATGCACTAAGAAATGAGACGACAGTTACATAAAACGTTCGTAATAGGAATACTACTTTCTAGGCCATTATAGTCTTAGTTCCATTATCAATCACTTGACCAAGGAAAACACCGGGGAAATGCGCAGTAATTTATTTGGTCCAATGTGAGGCGCTCTCGGGTTATTAAAAGTTACTATATTATTTATTACTTTTTCTATACTTTCACAAACATTATAATCTTTAAAATTAACAATATTATATTGGAATAAGAACAGAATAATTTCGAAGCACACAATTTCATTTTGGTTATATTCGCTCTCAGTTGTTTGAATGAAAAATATTGCGATGTCTATATAACGCCCCAATAATCATACAAAATTCTAAAAAATTATCCGGATACGTACACTTGTGTCCAAAAGTAAAGAACAAACAGTTTGTCGAGCACTTAAGATATGTTCCTTAACTTTCGGTCAGCATTGTATTTATATACATATTGTTATGTCTCTGGTCGTTAGTTATTTTTCCGTAAAAATTATTTCCGAAGAAACTTTAGCGATACAAGTCCTTTGTTAAATAAAACTGGTTTATTATTTCTGAATACAACTTTGCAATACATTTCATTTCCACGGTCACGCTATAACAAACGCTATAATTCACAACGAACGAACGATTCACATGCTTGACTCAATTGTCGTCTCTATCTCTGTCTGCAATTCAATTCCCTTTGTTGCCGTCAC
>NW_013667027.1:0-9077 GCF_000517525.1 Limulus polyphemus
AAAGGTGGTGTCTATTTACTTGTGACCAAGTTGTGTATGTCTCTAAACAAACTTGATCTCACTGTTCGCTTCAAAATCAAAATTGAGCAATTAAGAGCCGGATTAGTAAGGTCTGACGGTGTCAGTTGATGTGAATAGCTGATGTTATAGATCTTATGTTATTGATCACTAGTGAACCCAAATACATTCCCAATTAACACATGATATTTAACGGTAGATTTACGCGCAATTATTTTAAGATAGCCATGTGAAACTTCACAGATTACATAGTCTTATATTTCAATAGCTATTAAGACACAGGATTTTAATTAGAAATGCAAGGTTGATTAATACAACGGAGGAGAGTAATTTGTTTATTTGATGAATTTCGCGCAAAGCTACAGGGGGCTATTTGCGTTAGCCATTCCTAACTCTAGGGCAGCTCTTGCTAGACAGAAAGGTGGGATTTGGGTGTCACTCTTACAAATCATCCACATCTCAAAAGTGTGGAATGAGTGTGTGGGGGGGATGGGGGGTAACGGGACGCGAAACACGCAACTTTAAATCCACAGTCCACTGACCTGAGCTCTGTCCACAGATAAAAGAGCCAAATGAGCAGCTAAAGTAGGGTTCCAATGTGGGATAAAGGTAAAATAGTCCAGTAGAATAGTATAAGTTTATAGAATGTCAAATTTGAGATCCGCGAAATGTAACAACGTAAATTATTTAAAGCAAACTATGGCTTTACAACGACTCGATGCTATTCCCGAAATCAAATGATAGTTAAGTTTTCACACAATCAGCGTATTTTGTAAAGGTGAGGTCAGAGGTTAAGCTACTTGTTCTTAATTTTTGCTTTTCGATAAATACCTCATAAAAGAAAATTTTCAAATTTCATTCCGCTTCATCTTTATTTATTCCAAAATAAATTTTGCGTTTCATATAACAAAGCATGCAAACAACAATTCTAACATTTTCTATATTTCCGCACTTTTTTAAACGAACTTTTAAATGTTTTGTATAGTTTGAATCCATCAAAGCAAATGTACAGAAGGAACAACTGCATTCGTGTGTGAGAAACCACATAACATCTTACGTATATATTAACTTGCGCAACTGTGTCCGTCCGCTTGATTACTAGTAGGAAAGTTAACTTTAAAAATAAATTATGATGCGTCATAAGTGTCTTAGTTATTATTTATTTATTCCACGTTTCAGAATAAGTCTTGCTGATATGAACACAAATACGGAATTCTGGGTGTGTCTGAACATGCAACACGTGCATCTGCGAAACAGACATGGTTGCCAATTGTATTGCTTTAGGTCAAGGTGGCCAATTAAAAAAAAAAGGTGAAATGAAAG
Organism: Limulus polyphemus; assembly: GCF_000517525.1. Taxonomy (NCBI): domain Eukaryota; kingdom Metazoa; phylum Arthropoda; class Merostomata; order Xiphosura; family Limulidae; genus Limulus; species Limulus polyphemus. The sequence continues at coordinate 1,342 of NW_013667027.1, forward strand.
GAATGTCTTACTTTAGGAATTATATATGTTCACTATGTGTAAATGAGTGCTGATACCAATTTGAAAAACATTATAAACAGTAAAACTGTCTGAGATAACTAGTTGATAGTCACTATTCAGAGCAGGAAAGTCGAAACTAGGCTAAATCATAAAATCAAAGTTAAAAAACATTCGTCCATTGATCATTACATTTCCAGCTTTTGGCGACACAAATATTTACAGAACCAGCATTCACTGTGGCCAATGCCTGGATACCAATCATTCGCGTATCTATAATACTTTAAATATAAGACTAAAATGCCTTTTTGGCTCCGAATATTTCTTGTTATTATTTTAAGCTGGAAATTGTTAAAATATAGTTTATGTTTCACCTTTCTGGCTGCATTCAATAAAATGCACAGCTTAAGGTCATCACTCCCGATATATCTCGCAAACCAACTTCCAAAATTTAACCAAAACAATGTTTCTAATCTTATTTCAACAATTTTCTTTCTTCAATAACACAGAGATTACTACTACGATCTGATTAGTTTCGATATGATAATTTACACATTCAACAGTTTTCCATTGAGATAAAGTGTAAGATAGTATTTTACTAAAGGAGTAAAGTTTTACTAAAGTTGAATACCAAATATCGCTTCACATTCAAACGTTTACAGAGATGAAACAAGAAAAAAATAATTCAAAACACTGAGACAGCGTACGATTTTTATACGTTTAACGCTTTATTCTAGAAGGTTTTTTTCTTTTTGTCCTTACAGCAATAATACAGTAACTATTGTTGTGGCAAAGTTGCAAGAAGGTTACACGAATAGATTAGAGGGAAGACAGCTATCAACAGCATCCATGTCCGATTTTTGATCGAATTGTGGGGCTTGGACGTTATTCTTATAACACACGTATCGGCAGCAGCGGGTCGCAAACCATGAATCCTCGGATTCGTAGTCCGGTGACGATAACCACTAGGCCACCCTGCAGTGACTTATAGTAGTGGATAATATACTGCATATGTTTGTTTTTTAACACACGTATGAACTGGTTCATATAGATCGTTTGTTTGATGTTAAGCACAAAGTTCCCATAATGGGCCATCTGTACTGTGCTCACCACGAGTATCGAAACTCAATTTTTAGCGTTAAATAGACACTCAGACGTAATGCTGGGGGCTCGTATACGTTGGTTTTAGTTTCTGAATGTGTCACCATGTTATATATGGATTACTACATGTGTTTTAGTTTCTGAAGGTGTCACCATGTTATCTATTATAATACTATAGTGATTTCATACATGTCATTCGGTTGCCCCTCATTTTCCAACACTAGTTATATATGAACATAATAATATAACAAAGATTATTGTATATATATATATATATACACATACATAACTGTTGGAGCTGGCCAAAGGCAGTTGTTTTAATCAAGTTAATTCATTAAATCATCATTTTACGAAACGCTGTGTATTATGTTTAATCTAAACAAAAATAAAATATGGTGTTATTATTTCGCGATTTAGCTCTTGGGTAAACACATAAAACAACACTGCAACCATAATTCGCATTTAAACAAATTAGACTAACACGACCCCTTGTTTTGGCCCAATTTTGGCTGACAGCTCCGCTAAAGTTGAGTTTCCCTGGGGCCACGTGTACAGTATACATGAGGCTGACCTAACAACATATTTAGCTGAGTGCCTGCAGTCACATTTAATTATCGTGATGAGAAAAGTGTGGAAATGTGTTGATAGCTTAAAGGCAGGGGTCAGACGGCTTGCCATTACGCTGTTCAAGTTTGTCCCCATAGTAATGCACGTGGCATCATCTGTCGTTGACCGATTCAAATATTTAGGGGTGTTTACTTCACTGATGAACAGCTCTCAGAGGGAGGCATCACCAAATGCCCGCTCGAGCTGTCATGTTATCCAAAACACAGCAAAGTTAAAAGTTTTGGTGTTTTTTTTTTCCGACAGACTGGGGAATGTGTTGAGATACCTAAAACATTCCTCCTATTTAAAGTTTAAATGGCTAAGAGCCATATTCTATCCTAACCATACTCCTTGCAGTATTTTGGTACGTACTTCAGCACGAAGATTCTGATTTTATTTCTAGTTCTACTGAAATATATATACTTAACTGCAATTACAAAACCTAATGAAATCAACCATAAAATCATGGAAAAAATATCGATACACGCGAGCTTAAACAGTATTAAACAATAAGCTCAGAACATGGTAACTCCAGGGTAATATCCAACAATATGCTTCCAAATTAGTATACACTGGCCAGAAGTTCACCAACTACTGAATGGTAAAGAAGCCAAAACTGTACCCAAATAATTCTGGATGGTGCTCCACTAAATATAACTCCAAAGTTTTAATGCAATAAAAATCTTTTCCGAATGGTGTACAACTTAAGAATTTCACTAAAAATGAATTGTAAACAAGCCAGAAACGCATTAAAAGAATTCCCGAATGTTAAGTAAGCCAAAACTGCACGAAAAAAAAAAAAAAGAGTTCCTGAATGACGTATAATTAAGGAATGCTGTAAAAGTACCCACTGAACGGTAAAGAAAGGTATATTGTACTAACAAATCTCATGAACAGTAAGCAAGCAGAAGTTCAGTAGAAATAACTCCTGAATGGTATACAAGCCAGAAATGCATTAAAAACTCCCGAATGATCCGAACCTCAAAACTCTTGAACGATAAATAAGCCAGAATTCCACTAAAACAGAATGAATAATATACACGCAAGATACTCAAAAATATAATTTTATTGCAATAAAGTTATTATTATTTCATTCTGATAGGGAAATTAAGGTTTACAAATTCAACTTAAGGTTTGGAGCTCCATACAAAAAACAAAACAACGCGATTGTGATGAATTGATTTTTCACAAGAAAGCGTAACTATAAATACCATATTCACGACATCTTAACTAAATTCAACAGCACCTCACACACCTTCTCCCACACACAAAGAGTCCTAACATAATAAATCACCTTCGATAACATATTCCTTATTGTAATCTCTTAAATGAAAGATTTAATCTCATTTTCAATATCTGCGGACGTACAACGCTAGAATCCGGGTTTCGATACCCGTGGCAGGCATAGCACAGATAGCCCATTGTGTAGCTTTGTGCTTAATTAGAAACAAACAAACAATCATTTTCAATAAATATGCCAAGAACCTGAACAACTAACCATACAAGTGTTCAAGTGCGAACATGCTTTGAATAGCTTAGTGTAATACTACCGTGCCTAATATGTGTTCCTCTCATGACGGAACAAGAATAAATTGGTTTATTTTAGAAATTTAAATTAATTACGTCAAATATAGAAATACACCAACTGTAGACACGCTGGCTTTCCCATCCTGACGAAGATACGGATCCCCCCCTTTTTTTATTGCAAGAAAAAATCAATAAACATTTTGTAAACTGATCTCATCCTGGTGAAGGTTCGGATTCAACGTTTGTGACAGTATTATATATATATATTAAATTACGATATTCACGCAAGCTCATAACATAAGTGACATATATACATACATACATATATACACACACACGTGCGCATATTAATTAATACGTATGGACGAGGTATCACTAAAACACCTTAACACGACTTGCTAATATTGTAACCGTTTGTTTGTTTGTAGTTAAGCACAAAGCTACACAATGGACTATGTGTACCGTCTCCACTACGTGTATCGAAACCCGGATTTTAGCGTTATAAGCATTCGGATTTATCGCTGAGCCACAGCGAGGGAAATTTGTGACCGAGAGCTCGTGTAGTAAATACAACAACTTAAAAGAAAACATTGCTGATCTTTCCCTACATATTGTTTGTTACTTTTGCAGTGATGAAAGTACAGCTTTGTTAACTTTGCAACTCTTAAAAGAAAAATACATTGTTGACAGTCTTATTTTATTCTGGTAAATGTACATATCTAATAATTAAATAACTTGTAATAATTATTAGTTTTAGAGGGGAAAAATAACTTTGACATTATAATACGATGAACGTGTTGCTGCATTAATTTTTCAGCTAAAAAGGTCAGTTACATATTAGCATAAACTATATTAGACAGGACGTCACCGACCTTGACTTCCTGTCGGTAAGTGAAATACCAATTGATCCCCACCCATCCGGAGAGGAATAATTAATCATGTAATACGAAAAACATATCCTTCTCCAAACAACGCTTATTAAATGAAGTATTCCATGCACAACGTTCTACGTAATAGAACGGTAGCTTCAGTTCATTGGTTTAAATGTTTATTTAGATAGAATGCTGAGCTTGTTTTTGAAAATTTACTCAAAAAGTTTGATTTAAGACGGTTTATTTCAGTACAATATAATGGTTTGTTTTTAAGATTAGGTCATGTTTAAAGTTACTAAAAAATGTATACTAAAAGCAATAGCTCTGTAAGATGTACAAGAATTAGCTTCAAAATCAAGCTTTTACTTTTCATTTACCGCCAACGAAGAGATTAGTCCTCTGCCTATATGTACGTATAGTTTTACACCCAATATGTTAATTTTCTTCATAATCATCTGTCACATTTGCAAGATCAGGAAGTATGCAGATTTATTCAGTTACTTACATAGAAGTATACCATCTGCCCAAGATATAACTTTAACGTGGAATGACGATTAAAATTATTTAACGAACTGACTCCTGCTGGTTAAGCTGCTAAAATTCAAGGTTCGATCCCATGGACACAACACAGATACCCCATTGTGCAGCTTTGCTCTTAAACAAAAACGAACGTAATGAATTACAAAATAGCATAAAAATATTTATTCAAAGCTAGCTTCAAAAACATGTTGCTGAAATATTATACGTATTACAACGATTTTTTTTTTTTGATAATCGACACCTGAACTAGTGAACTATGATTATCACTATTTTTGTATTTCTCTTGCGATGTCTATTGCATTTATGTATTCGTTCACTGTTTTATGATGCTAACTTTGTCATCCACTTAGAGTAAGTTGATGTTGGCTTTTGTTGCGGCGCTACGTGGTGTCAGTTGATCCCACAAAATTTGCTATGATTTGGTTTGGTTGTTATTAAGCACAAAGTTACACACTGGGCTATCTGTGTTCTGTCCACCACGAGTATCGAAACCCGAATTTAACCGTCGTAAACTTGCAGACTTAGCACTGAACTATTGGGGGATATTTACAATGAACCCACGTCGGACGACAGCCTCGATTTAGGTCTCTCGCTGGACAAATAGTGAGCATTCATCTTAATATGTTCTGTTTGTGTGTGTATGTTTTTTTTTTGTTTGTTTGTTTTTATTCGCATTGAAGGCTGCGACAGCTTCCGTAATTTATTATATATTTTTTAAATTTCTCTATATACGCAACAAGTTAGTTGTTAAGTACATGGGGCAGGAACACTTCAAAAAAAAGTATTTCAAGACCAAGCGAGGACGCAAAGTCTGAGAAAAAAATGAAGTCAGTTTCTTCACATCAGAAGTTCAATCAACTTTATCTTCAGTGAGTAAGTGACATCTGGGGGACCATAAGAGCACGCAGCAGTAACTATGCCTGGTAAAACGTAAGGGATACGACAGATATAATAATATGTCAACCACGCCATATCAGCAATATACAGTGTCGATCTTCCTACCGTAAGTGTTTGTTTGTTTGTAGTTAAGCGCAAAGCTACACAATGGGCTACCTGTGCTCTGCCCACCACGGGTATCGAAACCCGGTTTCTAGCGTTGTAAGTCCGCAGACATACCGCTGTGCCACTGGGGGGGGGGGGGCGTAAGGGACATGACAGATATAACACCAGGTGTTGAGACGCTAACTATATAGGCAAATTGCTTGACAACAACATGTGAATTAGATTAAAATGGTGGTAAGATTGACAACCCTATCTTGCTGAAGCACTATAAAAACTATGTTATCTTTATTTCGTACACTCCCATCCACCCCCACATACACACACACAAAGACTTTGATTGCATACAGGGTTGTTCGATGACGAGGAACCCACTTTGAGACTAATAATGGCTGGAGACGGCTTGAATGGGTAATGAAGAAAAACTTTAATATAGCAGCAAATATAGCAGCTGTTATATTAAAGTTTTTCTTCATTACCCATTCAAGCCATCTCCAGCCATTATTATACAGGGTTGTTGTTGGTGGGAGGAACTCAGTAGTATTAGTTTAACGACTGATCAACGTCTCAGTGTAAAAGCGGATAAAATCAAGCATTTAACTTCGTAAATAAAGATAGGAATATGACTATATCGAACAAAAAGCTTGTATGAACCCACGTCAGGCCACATCAAGTTGATTTTCATACCATGGTTTTGAAGTGTTAAAACGATGAGAAATATTTCAAACTTAACACTCATTACCTTCAAAACGCACTAGCTCGAAAAGAAACTTTTGCCTTAGCACTTTTCCATCATATCGTTAAGCCTAATTTGACACAATTTTCAAACCTACTGGTGCATAAATACGTAAAACGTATATATATATATATACGTACAAAGTATGTACTTTAACTTTCTCATACAACAGCCCAAGAGTTTAATCATTTTCCTGGTGTTTAATAACTAATCACATTTTTAAACATTTGGTGATATATAACTGTTTGATTCTAGGAGGTTCTTCTATTATGAGACATCTATAAAAATTCCTGTGCAAATGTTTGAGAGAAGTCAAACTATGATCACGCATGCTTACACATGCACAACTATGTGAACATAATTTTACATTAGATTTAACCGCGTGACCACGAAGCCTCTGCATAAAAAGAAAAATTGAGACTGAACACAGTCGCTGCAGCAAATTATGTTCTATAAATTTAATAAGCTGTAAAATACAGACACGATTCCCATCATATAGATTTGTTTCGCTGCTGCTGACCAAACGTTTTGTGCTATAGAAATATAATCTCAGTTTCACCTAATATTCATCAGATTCGAATAAGTAATGATGTCAAACAATTTGGTTTTACGAGATTAATGGATAACTTATAGTGTTTAATTTAGTTTCTACGAAAACTATCAGATTCGAATAAGTAATGATGTCAAACAATTTGGTTTTACGAGATTAATGGATAACTTATAGTGATTAATTTAGTTTCTACGAAAACTAAACACGTGATTTGTATAACAGATACAATAAAGTCACGTGAACTTTGAACTGTATTCGCTATGAAACAAGAGCTCTTCTTCAGATGGAATAGCTGTAACTGAATTTAATCTACCGATGATTAAAAACATGACTTAAAGCCAGTTGATATCAAGAACAAAGACTTTATAAAATAATGTTTTACCAGACTAAACACCATTAACAGAAATTTATATCATTTAAAAAAAAGGAAAAATAAGAACATACAAGTTGAAACTTATTTCACTATGATTTATATTACAATAATCCGATTACTAAATAAAGACATCTCATAAAAAGCTTGTGTTTTCGTGAAATATTGTACACCAAATACTTTTCATTAGGCTTCTACAAAAGAACTTACAGAAAGAAAATTATATATAATTCATTAATTTCAACTTTGATAGCTATGCCACTTAAAGCGACATCTACCGAGATTTATTTGTACAAGTAATACATTCAAAACTATTTAACTGAACTTCGATGACGAGGAACTCACTTTAAGACTAATAATGGCTGGAGACGGCTTGAGTGGGTAATGAAGAAAAACTTTAATATAAGTTTAACATAACAGCAAATGTACAACGTTGGT
>NW_013667027.1:9856-14322 GCF_000517525.1 Limulus polyphemus
ACCTTGTCGAAACGTTGTACATTTGCTGTTATGTTAAATTTATATTAAAGTTTTTCTTCATTACCCATTCAAGCCGTCTCCAGCCATTATTACTTAACTGAACCTTTGGTATACAAAAATAGTTTTCCAGAAAGTATTTTTTTTTCTAATAAAACTATAATTTCTATAAATAATGTCTTAAAGCATACCTTTAATCTATTCAAAAACGTATAAAAATCGTTGGGAGTGTGTGAATTTAGTTAATTATACACAAATATTTATTTACCAACGAATTTTATAACCTCATGCATGATGAAATAATTAATCAAAGATTTATAGCAATATCTTTCGAATTCTATTAGGAACTAATATTTGATCCTCAAACATAATTCAATGAAAACGTGTCATGTATATACGTTAGTAATTTGATTTGAAATTAGGTGTGAAAATATTCAGCGTTGACTGTTTACTTTCGCCACAAAAATTATTTCGTGTTCAAAAAATTGAAAAATGAGGATTTCCGGGTTTTAGTATATGTATTTAGAGTGGAGAAGAAACATGTATGTGAAGTAACCAATAGCTCTAATTGAATGGAGACAGTGTAAAACACTCTATTTACACTGTTGGGTTCTGTATGGCCAGATGGTTAAGGCATTTGACTTGCAATCCGAGGGTCGCGGGTTCGAATCACTGTCCCACCAAACATGCTCGCCCTTTCAGCTGTGGGAGCGTTATAATGTGACGGGCAATCCCACTATTTGTTGGTAAAAGAATAGTCCAAGAGTTGGCGGTGTGTGGTGATGACTAGTTGCCTTCCCTCTAGTCTTTCACTGCTAAATTAGGGACGACTAGTGCAGATAACTCTAGTGTAGCTTTGCGTGAAATTCACACCAAAAACTATTACATTGTTGTTATAATTGCTTGCATAGTTTAGTACTTCCTTTCTTTCCAAAATCTTAACTGTATCGTTTGTAACCATTTTTAGTAAAACATAAAAATTTATCATTATCTTTATAGCTTAAGTTGTTGGCTTTACAATATTTTATATTTATACTTTACTTCGCTTGCTTTTGATATGATGTATTTACGCTTTACTTGGCTTGCGGTTGGTTTTACAGAATTTTATCTTTAATTCTTATGTATTTTACTACTAATTTGCGTACAACAATATATAATTGTGTTTGTGTTAGCGTAAAACTGCACAATGGGCTCTTTGAATTGTGTCCGCCATGGACAATGAACTTCGACTTTTAACAATATAAACCTTCAAGGTTTTAGTTTGTTGAATTTCGCGTAAAGCTGCTCGTAGGATATCAGCGTTAGCCATTCCTCATTACGAAGCGATAGACTAGAGGGAAGGCAATTAGCCAATACCACCCACCGCCAACTCTTGGGCTACTCTAATCGAATAATGATGGACTTTGAACTCGCGACACGCAAAATTGCGAGTCGAGCGCCCTAGCCACCAGTGTCTGCTAGGCTTAACCATGAATCATCAGGGTACCATCTTATATAATCATGTTTTACTAAGTTATTTTTGTCTTATAAGAGTGTATGTGATATATGCACTTTTTGTTATTATTGGTATATCCCTAATATAAATCAGGTTTTTGTGTTCAATACTACGCTATAACACTAACAGTATAAGCTCTACTACTTCTTTCAAATATTAAAACCGTGTCTGAGCTAAGATTTATTAAAACGTTTCCAAACACGTAATTTTTTACTACTAGGTTAAATATATGTTTGTAGCTCCTCCAAAGAACGTCTTACAGTAGTACTAAGGGATAGAAACTTCAGCAAATTTAAAAGAAATAACAAAGACAAAGCAGCTAGCACCTTCCTTAATCATGAGAAACATATAAAAAAAACTCTGTGATACAAACTAATTACTTAATAAAGCAAACACATTAAAAGGTTTGTGACTTCAAAGCAGATGTCTGGTGACGAAGAATAAGTCGTAAAGAAATTTCAAGGGCTCGAAATGAACCAACCAAAAATCACCATAATTTAATCAGTTTTAGCTTGAATTCTCCCACAATTAGCGTTTTTCAGTCATTTGTTCAGCTAAACTAACACAATTTGGGAGTCAGTGTGTGTGTTGAGCTGTGTAATAAGCCATTCTCTTTAAACTCATGAACACGGAAGACTGCTCCATAATTTGTGATGATGTTATTACTTCGATGCATGTGAAATTTGGAGAATACTGATGGAACTTTACTTTCCCATCGTTGATTCATACTACAAACTTAATTAAGGAAACATATAGCTACTTACGCTCATTTCCTCTGTAGGATAGTGGGTGAAAGTGTGGTCATCTTGAAGCAATACGCAGTAGAACGGCTCCCAACGAGGTTCAGATTTAGGACAGTGACCCGAGCGCCATCTTCCGGTCGTTTGTTGCTCCGGGAAATTTTCCTTGTCTGCAAGCGAAATATTAAAACTATTCTTAGCCATAAAATTTCCAAGATAATTTTTTATTGGTTATAGTTATATCATTTGCTCATGTTTGTAATATATTTGAAATAGTTAGTAATTTGCATTCATTTCTTAAAATATGTAGCAAATTAATCGCAAACAGTTTTAACATCTGTCACCCAAAAATTATGGATAAGGATCACTCTTGGGGCCAAATTTTGAAATGCGTCGGTTTTTCAAACAAAAAAAATATTTATTTGTTTACTTCTGTGATTATGAATAGGTAATTTTCACTTGTGTGATTCAATGACTTTAATAAAAAATGTAATTAAGACTTAAATAACTTGTTTCTTTGTTTTAGAGCAAAGTAACATTGGGCTATCTGCTGTATTCATCGCGGGGAATCGAACCCCCAAATTTTAGTATTGTAAGTTCGTAAACTTACCGCTGTCCCATCAGGGGACCTTAAGTAACCAAAAATATAAGTTTTCAATAAATGTAAAGCATAATTTAATTAAGTGAGTGACAGTTGAAGATTAATAAAAGGTCTTTATGATTCCATCGATGATTCACGCTAGAAACTGAAGAGAAACAAAGTATGGGGATAAATATCTACTTATAACCATTTTATCTCGTGCCCCCCCCCCTCCCACTCCATACTTAACTACGCCCAAAATAGAGACATTTATTAGTATATGAAAAAACGTTCTCTTGTGTGTTATTTTCACTTTCTCCTTCCAGTAGTGATGCAAACATGAAAACATATATAGAACAATAACCTATCTATTTTTTCAACCCCCTTATTGACCACCTTAAAATTTGAGATGTCCGTTTTTGTATTGTTATAAGACTGTTCTAAAAGAGAAAAACTTGATATTTTTAATTGCGTATAATACCAGTTGAAAACATGTGAAAACGCCTCCAACTTTAGAGACAACCTTAGCTTCTTCTTCTTCTTCTTTTTTTTTTTTGAAGGGAGGGAAGGTGTGTACGCCAGCTACGCTTTATGCTAGATCCTCCAGTAAATATCCAACTGTTAGAAGCTCAGGAAACACTCATGTACTAATAACTGGGTCAACTTTGTAGCAATTCAATGTAATATACTGAATAGTATATATATATATATGGTTCATCAGAACTCCATGTATCCAACTGACAAAGAGCAACAGAAACAATTCTGCTTTCACGTTTACTGCATTTCATGTCAGATTTGGTAAAATATTGACCACGATTTTAAATTGACGCAAGATGTTCCTTTCATCATGCGACACAGTTGCCATCTATTTACTAACATCACCTGCAGGAAGTAAGCGTATTGGTAACGGTTTTTGTGAGAAACAATAGAAGTCCGTTGAAAGCGAGTTTCACAAAGTTCTTTTCGTTTTTGTTTTTTTTTAAATGTCGATCAAACAGAAAAGATATTTTTGAAAATTAATTTTTCAGTAATTTATTATTTTGTTTTTTGTGGGTCTTGTAAATATATCTGTTATCATAAGTACACAATCCGTTGAAACTGCTAAGTGGAGGTAGGAGTAATTTTTTATAATTTAAACTAGTTGACAGCGGTGCCATTTCAGCAAAATCTTGGGGGTGGATGGCAATGTTAACCCTAATTTCTATCAAATACACGACCTATTGATGATGTAGCACTTTTTGGAGTTCATACAATCAACTGTGCTAACTATGAAAGAGTCAGAGGGTTAGGAGGAACAACAAAAAAACATGAACATTTCGACTTTGCAATTTGTATATAGTAATATTAGTAATTTCCCATAAACGTACCCTATTGATCTGACGTTTTACATTATCAAAAAAAAGATAATAATAATAATAAATTAATGCTTGGGTGGGGCGGCTACCACTTCCACCCCCAAATTAGCACCACTACTATTTGATGTAATATTTTTCTCTTACATTTGTCAGATTTAAGAAAAATAATATTATATATTTTTTATGGGTTCTGGTTTTTCCTATTGCCAATTGTCGAAGTAAATGGCTTTTACTTATATTTCTTAATAGTATAAATATATTGTTGCGTCTCCGTTCGTTAGTTAATTTTCCGTAAATTC
>NW_013667027.1:14343-15793 GCF_000517525.1 Limulus polyphemus
AAAAAACGTCTCACGTGCTCGACAATACTCAGTTCAATTACACACTCTCTGACTGCAGTTCAATTACTCATTTCCTTGTTCAGTCACGTTGTGACCGTCTTATATATATACCAGACAACCCCCAATCTAGTAGTCTCCCGATAATTCATGAAGGTTCGAGAAGGACGTGGCGTGATACTAGTCACGTGACCTCGCTGACGCAACAATATACTATGTAGTTGTTGGGCTTAGGATTCTTCTACAGTAGGTGTCTGTAACTTGTTAGCGATACATTCAATGATGAATAAACAGCACAGACTTTACTTGTTTTTAAATAATATATATATATTCGGAACAAGTTAACCGTATGTACAGTAAAGTATTCACACTATAGAGAATATAAGCATATCGTAAACGTTATGTCAGTATATGTATAGTTCTCCTCTTCTTGTCAAAAGTCCAATTACTTTAGAATCTCAGTTGACAAGCCGAACTATTTTCTCTAATACTATCGCAATATTAGTCTGGTGTGATTCACTTACGATTGTGATCTTCTTTCTTCTGAAGATCTCATTTTCCTTTTGTCAAAGTGCACTCAGGATGATTCAAATACTTTAGAATTTCACTTTGACGGAATAGGCATATTTTTTCTTATTTCTTTTTCCACTTTTAGTTTCACTCTAATATATATATATATCAAACGTTAGGCCGATGTCAGTCGTTAGACCTACCACTTTTACATTACTTAACTCCACACCAACTACATTCTCTTTGCTTTTATCTGTCTAATATTGTCTGTCTGCTGCTTCCCGCTCGTCTCACGCTATTTATATCTTTATCACATAGTCGTCTGGCCACTTTCTATATTATCGACACCAATTAATTATTAACAAAACTAATCGCCTGCTTTTAACTCTTATTATAACAAAACTTAAAAATAATAAAATATTCACTCACAAATATACATTATCACTAATATTTAAACCAAACAGTCTTTTATATCATGACAACCTTGCAAAAGCAACATTTCTTTATAAATATATATATTTATGAATAAGATAAAAAACAGTCAAATACTCTGGTTTGCAGTATACATATAATATAGTTTGCAAAAGAAAGTTTGTTGTGATTGTGTATATAAAATATATCATAATGGTCATCTGATTGTAAACTGTCTTGCTAACATTAGTTATTAAAATTACAAGGCACGGTATGGCCAGGTGGTTAGGGCGCTCGACTCTCAATCTGCGGGTCGCAAGCTCGAATCCCTGTCTCATCAAGCATGTTCGCCCTTTCAGCTGTGGGTGCATTATAATGTTACGGCCAATCCCACTATTCGTTGGTAAAAGAGTAGCCCAAGAGTTGGCGGTGAGTAGTGATGACTAGCTGCCTTCCCTCTAGTCTTTACTGCTAAATTAGGGACGGCTAGCGCAGATAGCCCTCGTGTAGCTTGCGCGAAATTCAAATATCA
>NW_013667027.1:16038-21656 GCF_000517525.1 Limulus polyphemus
GCAGATAGCCCTCGTGTAGCTTTGCGCGAAATTCAAAAATCAATCAATTAAGATTACAACCTTTTTCCCCATAAAGATTGGCCGATAACCGTGATAATGAATTTTATTTTTAAACATTTGGTATTAAATATATTTCCTTTTGCCATGATTTTAACTATTAAAAGTATATAGTTATCATTATTAGATGTAAGCGCTTAATTCTACGTGAAGTAACACATGCATACAGTTAATTTCACAGCAAATCAACAGTGGAAGGTTATGAACCCAATATTAAAGATGGTAAGGAAATGTTAGTTTAAAATGTAACTTTTTCAACAGCTGGGATAACTTTCAATTTGTTTCATAAGTTCCACTCTTTTGTCGAATGTTCTTTTTCCTGTTATGTAAGTTTAACGTTGTTGGTCAATGAGGATTCAAAATGGAAATCATATTAATCAAATAAACAGAGGTAACAAGCTTTTGGAGAACTTAATACGATTTTTAAAGCTAATCCTCATCAGGTGGGAGACGAGGGTTAGTTAAAAATGAAGAAACATGGGATTATTGAATTCAATTGCACTTTGAACACGAAATTGAAGCTCAACATGATCCATTTTATGCGTCTCATGTATGACTAAATACTTGTATTACGTGTCTTTATTTTTCAGTAGTTAGTCTGTGAAACGTCAAGTAATTTCTAAACGTTAGCTATGACTCATACACGGGTGAGTAATGGCTGACGTAACCAAGTTTTTTCTTTTTTTTCCTAACGTTGTTATTTATTACAAAACTACGCTATCTGCTGTCGTCCCTAATTTTGAACTACTGACCAGAGGGAAAGCAACCAGTCAACAGCATCCTACCATCCACCATCCATGCTAAGTGATTTACTATCACTCTTATAATGTTTCCACAGTTTTGTGTGTACGTGTGTGTGTGGAGGGGGTGGGGGTATTTTGTGGTATCGCACAGATTTGAACTAGGATCGTCAACTCTGAAATTCAGGCTCTACCACTTGATCATCTGCGCCTATCTAATTTTGAAATGACAATGAAGTCTAAAAACATCATAGAAGCTCAGCGATAGTGAATACATTGAAATCTGTAAAAATGATACTGGTAAAAACAGCACCTTCTCTTTACAAGAGAAAAACATACAGCAGAACTGAATGTTTATGGATTCTACAAAATACATTTTCCCGCATGTGTTGCTAAGTTGTTGCAATAACTACCGATATCATTTGTAGTGTGCTATTTCTTCCCTCATTACTGGTTGCATTATTGCCAGTGCCATTATAACTGGGCCTTTTTTTTCTTTTGAATTTTAATGGTAATGCTGATCCTACCCAGTTGGCAACACACAAATTTTATGAAAGAGACCATTTCCAACAGGTCCATGTTGCGAATACAATGTATCCAATAGATCAGCTTTGAATATCTATGATTCTACCTCAGTTACTTACTTTTTATAGTTATGCTATTTCTTAATTTTAAACACTTTGCGATAACTGTAGTTTATGTGACTATTGCAGCTATTTAGCAATAATATCATTAACATTACTCGTATCGAAATAAACCAAAAACCATGATATAACTTCATACTATTCAAGACTAAATTCAACAATATAGCATCACGTTTAGACAATAAAATAGCAAAGTTGTAACTTAAATATTCTTAAGGTTTTTAGGTATTTTGTTTGATTTTTCATGAAATTCAGCACTGAAAACAGGATTCAAGAGAAACTTTAGGATACAACTAATTTTTCAATATATAGCTTATCACATGCCAAGCTAAATTTCTTTGCAGATAAAAAAAAATATGGAAATTGCAATTCATGTATATTTTAAAATAATTTATGTGAGAAACTTATATTTTAAAAATATTTAGATTTATCATAACTAAATGTAACCAAAATTTAGATACATTATTGCGGCAAACAATGCAAAGAAATAACAATTAGAAGTGACGGTTCAATTACGATCTCCAGTGTAACTCTGCAAACTTTTGTTTAAACAGTTATTAAATATGTAAACCCTCCATAGATGGCGCAACACTAGAAGTGGTTATTTTTTGCACCGTTAAACGTATAGTTTTCTGTAACCCATCTCTTACATTCACTTGAGTTTATATATATATATATTCAGTGTATTTTTAGCTATCTAACTGCAACATTGTCATGCCTTTTAATTTTGAGAAGCTATCATATTTTCCCTACTTCGCCACTGTTTCAACATTTATGATATTCCGAGATTCTCAGCAGATTCCCTGCAGCCCTAATACAGTCATAAATAAGTTTTCTTGAACTCCACGCCCTCTGTTCCTAAACTAGTAACTGTATTAGAACGTACTGTTACGTCTCCGTTCGTTGATTAATTTTCCCGTAAATTCTTTCCGACTAAACTTTAGCGACACAAGTCCTTTCTTAATAAAGCTGGCTTATTCTTTCCGAATATAACTTTACCGATACACTTATTTTCAACAGTCGCTCTATAACAAACGCTATAACAACGAACTTAAACAATACTTTCTGACTGCAGTTCAATTACTCACCACCTGCACACACATTATTGTCACGTTGTGAGCGTCCTATATATATATACACCAGACAAACATATATCTAGTAAATGCTAGGGCATTCACAAAGGAACAAGATATTTCTAGAAAATAGGTGGTGTGACACTAGTCACGTGACCTCGCTGACGCAACAGTACTAATTGAATTACATACGAGTGACAAGCAAACAAATTACGAGAAAGAAAATAAAATTTTAACATTCTCATGTTATAATTTTAATTGTGCCGTTTATTTAAGGTTGAATCTATCGTCAGAACATAATAAAAGTAGAGCAGTCACACAATAAATCTCATCAAAGAACATTGCATTTTAGTGCTAAAATATTTTGAAGTTAATTCATGAACAAGTTCTTTAATTTTCGCTTACATCAAGTATGTATTAATCTGCCTGTAATGAAATCCTTGAAGAACAGTAAAATGTCATAAAAAATGTGCACCTTACTTCATTATAAGTGAAGTGTGTAATTAAACGTTAGAATCAAATCAAATGTATGAAACTATTTTCCATAAAATTCATTGTTACACAAAGATGAAAAAGTTTGTTTTCATGTTTATGAAACTTTTAATTTTATAAAACGGTTTTAAAAATTGCTTTCCAAACTTTACTGTTGTTCGTTTGAATTTACGAATTGTAATAAATATTACTTAGTATATCGTAACTGCTGCGTTTCTATGTTCTTCCTATACTTCCCTTTCTCTTTCTGAACTATCTTAGGTCTAAGTTTCGGTTTCTTAAAATTTTGAAAACTTTTGTTGAAGACATGTTATAAAACACACAGAAATATGTCAAAACGTTACACAGATGGATAGACAGAGCGTATTAAGCTGAAATTCTACACGGCATGTGAGCCGTAAAATTTACCCATCTTATTATGCTACACAGCTTTAAAAAAATAAAAATAAAGGAATCATAGTGTTTATTGTATAGTTATGTGTTTAATCTAAAGAATATTTTCGGATCTCGTGCCGCAAGTAGCATCGAAGCGGTCATCAAAATGGTCCAGTCTATTTATATGAGCTTCATAATCACAAACTGCTAATCGCTATCAAGCAGGTAGAGTATCCCAATGACCCTTGCGTAAAGTAATTAAATATTTCCGCGAGCTTGAACCACCATAACTACGCCTCAATGGTATGTTGCTTTCACTGACAACAGAATCACTTCCTGGATGTTCTGCAGGTGCAAGACAAGAAAGAACAAGTGCCATGACACTCGCGCTTATGAAGAACGAGATACCGTGCCCTTTGGGCATGAGCAGGGGAAGTTAGGTGAGTGGCCTCTCAACACTTTGTTTTCAACACATGTTCGTATCTAGTTCATACCAGGATGTATTTAGAGTGAAACTAAGATAGGTAGATAGACATACAGATAGATAAAATGATAGATTTTTTTGTTCATTTATATTATAATATTATAGTATTTAATAAAGACTCAGATATATTTTTCAAAACTCAGTATAACTTTGTAATACAAGTACATTATTTACGCTAAGCCTACTTCGAAATCAAGAAACGTTCAAATTAAAGACTATTAACAAACACAAAAGAATCTAGTAAACAAATAAAATGGATGAAAACGATAACTGAAGAAGACTTAACATGATTCCTTATATATAAACAACTCAATTAGAAATCATCTACTATACAGATATAATTTTTAACTCAATCACTCTAAATACATGCATGAAATATGCATTTATACTCCTAAAACATACGATATATTTATCAATCATCCACGAAAAGGGTTAATTTTCCTATTTGACCATTCACACCATCTCTAACCGTAATGAACCATTTCCTTGTCTTCAAAAATTATAAGAAAAGCTACGAATATGCAAACAGCTAAAAAAAAAAAAATATTAGCCAGTGTGGCTGTATTGAAAATAACTCACATTACAAACAGAAACCGATTAATTCTTACTGAAATACAAAACTTTCCGAACTATTTCAAACTATTTTTTAGAGAATCCTTAACTCACGTTTGCGCAGCAGAATATATTCTCTTCTACGTAATTATGCATTAAAACAGTAACGTAAGGAACTTCCTGTAAAATAGTTTTACTAAGCCAGATGAGGCTTAATTAGATGTGCTCAGACTACTAATACTAAGGCTCTATAGGTAATACCATACACTCAAATCTGACTCCACCACAAACAAACAATATTCATTAACATTTATTCCTAAAGATGAACATCATTCTCGTAGAAACTTCTTTTTTTTATTGAATAAAATATAAAGTTAATTTTATATCTTAAAATCTATTTGATTAGGGACCGATTGTGAATTTCTAGATTAAAACTTTGCATCATCAAAAGAGAGTATAAATATCAATTATAATACTTTGTTATATTTTCTTTCTCTACAAATGTCAGATCCTCAATGAAAACTCCAACATACAATGTTTCATTTATTTTCTGAAAAGTTAGTTTTTACGAGTAGTAGTAGTGTCTCCCTCCACTGTCATTCGTACAAATGATTTGTTTATTAGTGTGAACTAGCAGAGATCCCCATAAAGATACTAATTTGGCCGGAAATGTTTTGTTATATTTAAAGAAGTACTGTTACGTTGTGCTAGAAAGTCTACGATTACAATTCGTTTGTAAACGAAATGTGTAAATCTACTTGTATATAGGCTGTACTTTATAAAACTTTAACTTATGTTAGGTTATAGTGCTAATTTATCTCTTTATCGAACTTAAGTCTTAAAGTAAAAAAACAAAAAACGTACACGATCGTAGAATAACATTAAAAGTATAGTAAAGTTTAGTCCAAACTAAACGGTTTGACGTCAAAAAAAAAAAAAACATTGATAAGTTTCTTAATATTCTGTTGTACAAAATGGTTAGTAAAGTATATTTACATTCACCTTTTGTTGTTACTTCTTGTTTCATACAGCAATTGTTACGACTTGATCATTCAGTTTTGCAGCACCATTTGTCGTGGAGTGAATAATGCGCATGCGCGGTTTTTTCTTGGGGAAGCATTCTAACTACGCATGCTCATGCAGCAGGTTCTCGGTCAGAAAGTGTAACGGTTGTACATACAAACAAGCAGAATAATAGTAT
>NW_013667027.1:22508-44130 GCF_000517525.1 Limulus polyphemus
GCCTAAGTTCGATAAAGAGATAAATTAATTTTGTAACCTGTATACGTTTATTTTTTATTTTTTTTACTTTAGTTTAGTTAGGACTAAACTTTATTGTACTTAATACTTTCGATAGATAAACTTATAATGCTATTCTACGACCTAACGTCAAACCTTTTTTAAAAACTTTGATAAGTCTTTTCTTGCTACTTCTAGCTTCATATAGCAATTGTAGCGACTTGATCCCTGAGCTTTGCAGCTCTCTGTCGCAGGCAGACAGTTTGTCGTCGAGTGAATAATGCACATGCGCGGTTTTTCTTGGGGAAACATTCTAACTACGCATGCTTATGCAGCAGGTTCTCGGTCAGAAAACGTAACGGCCGTGCATACAAACAAGCAGAATAATAGTATAGATGTTTTGTTTGACGCGCGATTCTTTATTTTGTTACAGCGGTCTTTGTTATTGATTATTTGTTGGTTGGTAAGTGCAAAGCAACATGGTGGGCTACCTGTGCTGTGCCCACTGAAAAGCAATTTATTATTCATCAGAAGCACAACTGGTATCAGTATGCGAAATGGGAATTTGATGACCCCGTATCTTGGCCATAGAATTATACAAACTTATAAGAAATAAATGGAAATGTTTAAGCCTATTTAAGTGGAATGAAACTTCAAAACAGCCCATTCTATACTTAAATATAAAAACAAAATATATGAAGCTGTACACCCAACACAAAAGAATAAGTTATCCTGTTTGCCGTTTTTCAACAAGCGCTGTATAGATGAAGCATAATCCACTAATTATAATGAAACTGATCTTAACATAGGATCGAATTGAAGCTCTTACCTTGAATGTGGGGGATATGTAACTAAGAAGAAAAACTGTCGAATGGCAACAACGTTACAGACAAATATATTTCTTCAATTGCAAATTAAGCCAGAAGTATAATCATTAAAGACAAAAAAATTGGACACCAATTAGAACCTGCAGTGAATAGTTCAATAATAATATATTCTATGACACAGAATAAAAAAAAACGAACTTGCCCGTCAACGCTAATGTCACGGAAACAGTTTTGTTAATCTTGAGTTCCAGTTCTAGGAAGTGTTAGTTAGATTTATTGCTTCCTGCGAACTTCCTAATATGTATAGGTTTTGGTTTTATATCATGTTCTTGAGTTTGTAAGCTTTTGTTTATTTTTTGAATCTAAATGTACAGGCTGATGCAGACATTACAAGTACAATATTTTTCATATTTTTACGTTTTTACCTTCGCCACCGAGGTCATGTTTTCACTCCTATATGTGTGTGTGTTTGTCAGCAAGATTTCCCGAAAACGGCTGAATGGATTTGGACGAAAGTTGGTATACATTTGGACTATAACTCATCTTAGAAGTCTTTAGTTTCTGGATGCCCAAAGTCAAGGTCACAAAAACCCAAAAAATTCCAATCTATTAACATGGGGATCGATTGTTCACACTATTTTTTTACTCTATATCTCAGTCAAAAATCATCGGATTTTGATGAAACTTGGTGGACATATGTAGAATATTATTCCTCATTGTCCTGCCACAATTAGTCCTTGCCGGTTCATAACGACGGACATACGGACACATTTTCGTATTTTTTGACAGCCGAATATGATCAACGCTGCGTGGCGGAGGTATACGCTCTACTGAGTTCCCCTCTAGTTTTCTTTTGAGATCATCAAAATTTATGATATTAATCAAGACTCGGGCGTGACCTAGTGGCTGGTGTGCCCGGACCGTGAATACAGGGATTCATGGTTCGCTACTCTATACTTCAAAAATGCGTTTTGCACTTTGGGGCTATAGGTGTGCTATAAGTGTGACAGTCAAATTCCACTATTCAATCAAACAAGAGCAGGGATGCTATGGGTAAATAACCTTTGTGCAACTTTGTACGAAAAGCTGAAATAAATAAGTTATTAATAAAATTTACATTATTTGAACTTTTATTACAAGGCATTATAGAATCATACGCCATTCTTAATTTAAACAGCCTTATTTTTCTTTTCACGTAACTACTTTTATATTTATTGTGTTAGTGAGTTGTCTCGTTTTGGGATGTATATATATATATTATTGAAAATCGCGAAGTACCATAATTCGAACTTACTAAATGTATAACTGTCTGTATCATTAAATACTAAATAAATCGTTTACTGACCCTTGAACAGATGTTAGAGGAGTTACTGGTAACTCTACTTTAAGTTTGCAAAAATTTGTAATAGAACTATTAAAACAAGCGCTTCTACAAAATATGATTAAACAACAGGTTGTTCCCTCTGAAAGATATTTTTGCTACATAAATTATTTAATTCATTTTCTTAACCAGTAATATGACCTCGACATTTTTCTCTGTACAAGTTAAGCACAAACATTGTACTACAACTACCATAGATTGTACTGTGCACTGAAATAAAATAATGAAACTGAGACAAGGCAGCTTGTAAAATAAGAGTGTCAGAATTTAGAAATATAATTATTTTTGCCAATTGTCAAAATAAAAGGTCTTTAGTTATATTTCTTAATAGTATAAATATATATTATGTTGTTGTTGGGCTTAGGATTCTTCTACAGTAGGTGTCTATGACTTGTTAACAATAAATTCAACGATTAATGAACAGCACGCACTTCATTTGTTTTCAAAATAATATATATATATTCGGAACAATATAGACACTATATATATACAGTTCTATTCTTCTTGTCTAAAGTTCATTTAGGCCTATTTAATTACTTTAGAATTTCAGTTGACAAACCGAACTATCTTCTCTATTACTATCGCACTAGTATTTTGTGTGTGATTCACTTACAATTGTGGTGCAGGTTACCGTAATCGTTTGGCCTTCTTTCTTCTAAATATCCTCTGTTCCTTTTGTCAAAGTGCACTCAGGCTGATTCAATTATTTGAGAACCACGCTTTGACGGAATAGTTCTTCTTCTTATCTCCTGTTAGTCTTATTCTGACATATTAAACGTTAGGCTTATGTCAATCGCTAGGCCTATCACTTCTGCAGTAGTTAACTTCACGCCGAACTTTACCTTGCCAGTAAATTTCCTTTCTTCTGCTATCTCTATCTGCTGTTTTTGCTCGTCTCACACTATTTGTATGTTTATCACTTAATCGTCTGTCCGCCTTCTAGAAATCTCTATATTTTCGACATCATGTATTGCACGCGACGTTTGATAGTCTCAACATCAATGATTTATAAACATAACTTCCTACAGTCGTCTGCTTTTAACTCTTATTATAGCAAAAACTAAACAGTAATAAAATATTCACCCACAAAATCTAATAATTAGTGATATCTAAAATAAACAGTCTTTTATATCATAACAAAGAGAGAATTAGTAAAACGGACTGTGTAGTAATATGTGCGAAAGTAACGAAAACTTAAGTCAAACGAAGCTGCCGCTCAGACATAATTAATGTTTAGTTAAATTTTGTAAGTTTCAGAATTCGACACACTTTTGATGCAAACAACATTTTTCACGATATTATCTCTAACTAAATTTCGGAATGGCCAGGAGGTTAGGGCGTTTCACTCCCAATCTGAGAGTCGTGGGTTCGAATCCCCGTCCCACCAAACATGCTCGCCCTTTCAGCTGTGGGGGCATTATAAAGTGACGGTCAATCCCACTATTCGTTGGTAAGCGAGTAGCCAAAGAGATGGCGGTGGGTGGTGATGACTAGCTGCCTTCCCTGTAGTTTTTCACTACTAAACTAAGGACTGCTAGTGCAGAAAGCACTCGCGTAGTTTTGCACGAATTTCGAACCAACTAAAAGTTCTTCGTGATTTTAAGACGTAATAATAGATGACTGGTTTTCCGCAAGTCGTGAGCAGAAATACTTCAGATAAAATATATGGTAATCAAGTTTCTATTAACACGTGTTAATTTATCTTTCATTATTTTTTAAGAACATATTAATGAGATCGTTAATTGGATTTCTTATACTCACCAGCGTTTCATGTGAACATTATGTGAGGAAATAAATTACATTTCTTCAAGTATTGTATTTGCATAAAAATAACGTGTAACCAGTTTCAAATGAAATCTCACTGTGACATGTAGTCACACTGTCGAGGCCCGGCATGGCCAAGTGGTTAGGGCGCTCGATTCGCAATCTGCGGGTCGCGGGTTCGAATCCCAGTCACACCAAACATGCTCGCCCTTTCAGCCGTGGGGCGATATAATGTGACGGTCAATCCCACTATTCGTTGGTAAAAGAGTAGCCCAAGAGTTGGCTGTGGGAGGTAATGACTAGCTGCCTTCCCTCTAGTCTTACACTGCTAAATTAGGGAAGTCTAGCGCAGATAGCCCTCATGTAGCTTTGCGCGAAATTTATAACAAACACACACACTGTCGACCATTATATTTCTCAAGTTCAGGTGTAGTGGTTTTTACAGAATTATAACATATAATCGGTTATAAATGAGAAACTCATTATGCCTTATGTCTAAAGAATTGACAACAATAGTCTCTCAGATTTTCTTACATAATCGTAGTCAGTCAGAGAGGGAAAGCGTGTTGACATATTAAACAAAAAATACGCTTGTTTCGTATCTTAATATTCTTTTATAAGGCAACTAATTTTATTGTTTACCCATAACTGTACAATGCAGTTAATTTCATTGTTTACATTTAATTGTATAAGGGAATTCATTTTATTGTTTACCCTTAACTGTATAAGGTAGTTAATTCTATTGTTTACATTTAATTGTTCAAGGGAACTAATTTTATTGTTTACCCTTAACTGTGCAAGGTAGTTAATTTAATTGTTTACATTTAACTGTTCAAGGGAACTAATTTTATTGTTTAACTTTAACTGTACAAGGTAGTTAATTTCATTGTTTAGAGTTAATTGTACAAGGGAACTAATTTTATTGTTTAACCTTAACTGTACAAGGTAGTTAATTTAATTGTTTACATTTAATTGTTCAAGGGAACTAATTTTATTGTTTAACCTTAACTGTACAAGGTAGTTAATTTCATTGTTTAGACTTAGTTGTACAAGGTAGTTAATTTCATTGTTTACATTTCATTGTATAAGATAAATCATTTTATTGTTTACCCTTAACTGTACAAGGGTAATTTCATTGTTTAGATTCAATTGTGTAAGGGAACTCATTTCATTGTTTACTCTTAACTGTATAAGGGAACTCCCCTTGACAATGCTAGTAAGTACACAATTCACCAAACATTCTGAGTGGAAACAGGCAAAAAAAAAGATCACTCAAACTTTCCATAGGACTGTGACTTTTCTGAACTGTTACAGTAAAATCAATCAATTTTAATGCGAGATGGAATATATGTAATATAAGCAGGAAAAGATAAAAGAGTGACGTAAAAGCTAAAAAATGCACCGTTCCTCAAAATCGTGCCCTTATTGAATAAAAAGCTCACTTTTCAAAAACGGTCTTGATGCCAAGAGATAAAGAGCATCAGCAAGAAGAGTGGATACTTAAGCCGTAAATCCGCTATATGTTTGATATTTTAAGACGTAACCGTAGAAAACGTAATTACTTGGCCCCAGACTGCGTTTATTTTGTATGCAGAAACAAGAAAGAAAGAAGGAAAACAAGAAAATGCTACACCCTGTAAAGCTGGATCTAGATATACGCACTAGCAATCTGTATAGAGCTCCAGGAAATACATCAATCTTATAGATCAGCAAACTGGTTTTTTTATCTGGAGTTAAGTTGATTGATATATACGACCTTTGTGTTATTTCTCCGGGATAAACTTTTAGAATCGTTACATTCCATTCTCCATTCCACCATATAACGATAGTTGACGTAGAATTATTGATACTTACAGTACTAACGAGATACGATTAATTATCGTTTTCTGTACTAAGAGGCCCTCAGTAGCTCAGCGATGAGTCTGAGGACTCACACCGCTAAAACATGGGTTGCGATACTCGTGATGGGCACCAAAACAGATAGCCCTTTGTGTAGCTTTGTGCATAACTACAAACAAACAAACTGTTTTATAAAAGATTTCCGTTTTGTTGAGACGAAATCACAGTACCATAAACATTGTACTTATGTTAAACTGGAATCTTAGTTACAGTTTTTGTTTGTTGTTGAGCACAAAGCTACACAATGGATTATCTGTGTTCTGCCCACCACGGGTATCGAAACACGGTTTCTAGCGTTGCAAGTCTACAGACATACTGCTGTGCCACTGGTGGGCTATAACATAGTAAACTGGACAAAATACAATATAAGATAAAAATAGTAAACTTATTGAACTTAGTAAGGCAGAATAACATAAATCAAATTAACCTTTCTAAAATCTAAAAAACACAGAAATGGGTTTTAAACAGGAACATCTAGATAATATATTTTTGGCTTTGCAACATTAATGTAATTATATTATTGAAAAATGATTTCGTTATTTCTTGTCGGTGCCATTTTTCACAGTTATATAAACGGGAATACAGAATTTATTAAATCTTTATCGTTTATATAACAAAGAATTGCCCCCTCCAGTGGCACAACGGTATGTCTGCGGACTTACAACGCTAGAAACCGGGTTTCGATACCCGTGTTGGGCAGAGGACAAATAGCCCATTGTGTAGCTTTGTGCATAATTCCAAACAAACAAACTAACAACGAATTAAACGCAATTTAAAACGTATTAAAATAGCGTATAAAATCTAAGAAATTTATTTGTTAAGTTCCATATAATCCGAAAAATAAGGCACCCAAAATTTAATATGTCAACTATTTGAGAAAGGACCCATTGAAATAAAGTAAATAACGCACCAATCCTCCATTTTGTTAGTCATTATATATAAAAATGGTGTTGATATATATAATTTGAAGTTTTATAAATCTCTCAATAATTTTCTATTAGAATTGTACCAGTGTATAATGCAGTAGTTTATATCTAAGAGTTCCAGTTTCATATGAGTTCGATCTCAATACAATGTTCAGGTACAAAGTACCACAAATTCGCCTCAATATGGCCGAAACCCACTTTTATGAAATAGTAAGCTGGAAAACTGAAAACTACGACATTAGGCACAATGATGTCCGTATCAACAGAAATCATAAAATTAGAACACTTGCATGGTTAAAAGAAGAAATCAATAAGAATGTTACAACTGCAATGAGATCAAGCATTAAGAACAGCCTGAAAATCCCCAGTTTTTGTTATTATCACGTCGTAAACATAAATCAACCAGTAGCCTAAAAAGAAAAAGCTTTGAATTTTCAAAGATATTATAATTATTATTTTTCTTCTTTTTATCAGTGGTGTGCTCACTGCAAGAATCGAAACCAAAATTTTATCGTTATAAATCCTCAAGCTCGCCGCTGAGCCACTTTTATAAATGATTAATGATAATAACTCAGTTATTGTGGGGAGTCACAAGAAATTACATAACCTAAAACTACAAAATTATGATTTTATTTTTACGAGAGTAACACATTTCAGCCTTTTATACAAAATATAATTTCTTCCTCTAAGGTCACAATAAGCAAATTACAATCAACTTTTTTTAGTTAAAATGTTTACAAGTAAAACGAATTTATTCCTACTTGAGTCATATAAAATGCTTTCTATCAACAACCTCGAATGACACAAGTGACAGCTAGTAACAAGAGGGAATCCTCAACAGCCGCAGCACTTGAAATTCTTTTAGGCAGAATTAGAGTAAATTAATCTATGAGACCTTGGGCTTGATGAAATATATCAATCGAAAAAGTATGACCTCCTGAGTCCAAAACTGTAACTATATCTCAAATCGGTCAAGAGATGACGGAGCTATAAGCTAAAAGTTTGTACTCGAAAAAAAAAAAATCAGAGCCATTCTATGAGCCGCAATGCCGCGGCTAAAAAATCAACAATACAAAAGGTTCTTTAAAAAAAAACAAGAAAAATAAATATGTATAAATTGAAACAGATGGTTTGTCAGTGCTATTTTTTAAGTTTGTCTTATTTTGATTAATAATTGATATTTAATTTCAATACATATACTATTTTCTTCTTTGAAGAAAAAAATATGCTGTGTATGTAAAAGACTAAGTTTATTGAAAACATGCCAGCTCAGAGCGCAACATGTTCACAGTAGTTTAAACTATTGTTCACAATAGTTTATACTCCCGCCCTCTTTCTCTTGGTGCCCCGGCATGGTCAGGTGATTAGGGTGTTTGACTCTCAATCTAAGAGTCGCGGATTCGAATCCCCGTCCCACCAATCATGCTCGCCCTTTCAGCTGTGAGGGCGTTATAATGTTACGATCAATTCCACTATTCGTTGGTAAAAGAGTAGCCCACGAGTTGGCGGTGGATGGCGATGACTAGCTGCCTTCCCTCTAGTCTTGCACTGCTAAATTAGGGACGGCTAGCGCAGATAGCCCTCGTGTAGCTTTGCGCGAACTTCAAAACAAACAAACTCTCGCTTGTTGTTGCGGCCCCCCAGTAGCACAGCGGTATGTCTGCGGACTTACAACGCTAGAATCCGGGTTTCGATACCCGTGGTGGGCAGAGCAAAGATAGCCCATCGTGTAGCTTTGTGCTTAATTACAAACAAACAAACTTGTTGTTGCTTTACTTCACAATAGTCTACCTTGTTCCATTTTGAATAATACATTTTTGTTCGTTGATGTTTAGTACAATCTTTCCTGTTTATCGTAAGGCACAGTTTAGTTGATCGGTATAACTTACTTTGACTGTTTTTGTCTTTCCTATTTGAAGCTTCAACAAATTTTCGTATGATGTAGTAGGGCTTAAAGATATTATTGATATGTAATTTGCGTAATAAATGACAATATACCTCAGGGGTATATACAAAATAACACATTGTATTGATAGATATATTGATATCTAAAGAAGGAAAAAAGAATACCGAAAAATATTCATATGCGTTTATTGAACGGTATATTTAATTTATACTGAGATTTGATATTTTCAACGCGAATAACACCTTATGCGATACGTGGGCTAAGCGACCAGGTCAGAGCCAAAACAGTTCAGCCGTCCCTAATCTAATACTGATAACCAAAGGGAGGGAAAGCAGTTATCAGTATCTGCTGCCTCTATAGCTACACTTAACGGAATAATAGGATTGAATGTCGCAGCTGAAACCTTGGAGAGTATTCGATGGAATAACGCAGGCTCGATCCACAACTGTCACATTAGCCATTAAGTCGTGCCCATTAAGGGCAAAGATAAAGAAGTATTTAACCGAACAATAAGCTAAGTAGAAACGTATGAAGTCATAAAGTATATAAATGTTACTATTTAATTGTTATTTCGCATACCTTCTTAACTAAAAAAAAAATAAGAGAGAGAGCAAAAAAAAAAGGTCCAGGGAGAGTTCATAACCCTGATCAATGAACTGATCCTGAAATAGTTTCTATAAATGACTTTCAAAAACGTCTGGTTAACAACCCGAACCCACGTGAAATCCAATAACTGTGCTTGATAACTACAGTAGTGACGGTGTTCACGTGCACCCCAGATGCACACGTGCAAGCTCCAGATCTCTCGTGTCCAGAGGGCCTTGTGCATGCTGCTAGCAGTTTCTGTGCCGTCAACCGTGTAACAAACCATACGCAGATCTCTTCTCTGCCCTATAGAAATTTACCGTGTAATGGACCAGATTACTGCTAATCATAGTTATCGTCATTATTATCCAAAGTGTACCAGCGTTCTTAGTAAAAACGAGTCACTAAATACAGAAACGCACTTGTAATGGCTTCTTTTTTAAAGGATGCATTTACCGCAGAATCACGAAGCCTAAATGTGACCGAATAATCTGGAGATACTTAAAAATCAGTTCATTTCGACCGGCTTCCAGTTCCACGATTAATAAACGAAAGCAAATTATTAAAATACTTTTACAGTGTTGCGTTTATTAATTTAAAGTTATTATTGGATTAACCATCAGCCTTGTCAGAAATAATTAAAATGATAATTTTACTAACCCATGTATTTTATTCGTAAAATCGAAGGTATTAACGTTAACTTAGTCACTGAAAAAACAATATTGTTATTATGATAAGAATGTTTTAATATGTAATATGTGTAGATTCTTTACAAGCTACGATTACGCTGAAAGTCGGCACAATACTGGAAAAACCAATTGGCCTAAAAATTCATATAAAAATCAAGTTAACTGCAGATGGTTTTTTTTTCACATTATATTTGGACAAATTAAGAGAAACGTGGAAAAGATAGTCAACTGACTTGATTATTATAACAATATGTAGATTCTGTTATTTTGGAAAGTGTGTTAGAGATTTGTAGACGATGAATATTTACTTCCACTTTTTGGAAAGTGTGTTAGGGATTTGTAGACGATGAATATTTACTTCCACTTTTTGATAACAACGCCAGTAAAAACACATAAAGACTAATTTGTTTTTATATATATTGAATAATAAAGGCTGTTTTTCGTGTTTCTGTTCCTCATGATGATGACCAATTGCAACCATGAAATGTTTCTATGTTTTTAGCTTTTCAGTCGGAAGCTTGAAAAACAAAACTTTTTGAAATTAACGTAAATGATTTTTGCGCATCTTCCTTTGTAGTGAAAAACAAAACAAAAAACGATTGAAATAATGTTTTTATTAAACCCCAAAACTACAAAAATTATTCTGTTTTGAATATTTGGTGGAAGAAGTTACAAACGCAGCCAATCACTCTGTACTTCTACTTCTTACGCTATGGCTCGGGTTAAACATTCCATTATGTCACCCCAGCCACACATTAAAACATAACAGCTGTTTGTATAGCGGTTGGAGGGTAAGAACGTAAGCTGTAACATTTAACTGTTACTAGTGACAGAAATAAACTCATTCGACCAACTAACTCCTTCAACATGCCATATTTCAACTTGTACCTAAAAATATCTGTATACCTACCTACTGACGCAGAGTCTACATCAAAAAGCACTTGAAATACAGTTTATATGCCATTCAGAAATTCTTTGGGTGCCTTCGAAAGCTACCATTCGAACAGGAATAACCATACCAGAAATCGTTCTCAAGATTTCTAACGTGCATTTATAGAATATCAGAATTTCAAACTAGAGATGATGCTAAAGCTGTAGAGCAATGCATACCTAGTTCATATTTTAAATATTTTCTTAGGTTTTCACATTTCACTCCTAGAGGGTTTATTATCTTATCTGACAAATCAAAACGTATACACGTTTTCTGTTATTAAAATAAATCAAAAATATAACATGTTACCAAAATTATTGGCACAGATCTCCTGGTAGTGTTATGTTTTACTAATACGGAGGTATTTTTACAGGAAGTGAGTCTACTTTTGACATGAACTCTACTACTACTAACACTATTCTTACTAATCATTGGTTCACAAATGGTGGAATAGACCGTCAGTCCTCTTGTAAAGACTTTAGGGTCTATCCCTCAGGTAGCGATTAAAAAGGGCCCTAGAGACAACAGATCCAGAACGTATGTGTCTCTAACTAATGCTTGACACGGTGTGCAATATGGCACTAGGCATTATAATGACAAAAAAATGTATGTCTCTTCTCAATAATTGTGCGAAGTTGTCACAAAACGGTGCATTCATAACTGCCTTAATTTTTACCAGTGGATAAATCAAAGCCAGCCATCAAGCATAGAACTATTCATCAAATGTAACCAAAGAGCAACGGGATTCGTCACTAACCATAAATATTTTACTTTTCTACACCTTAGTTTCGATTCTCAACGCCGATGACTGCGATGAATGGCTTATAGTCTGCAGAAATCCATCCAGGAAATCCAACCACGTGGAACTTCCTATGCCTATTGGGTGCAGTGGTCTGAAATTCTGAAACTCTTCGTGAGCGATGAATTTAATGCCACAAATGGGATAAAAATAATTAATTTTGGTTGTCCAAACTGATATTTCATACGTTTACATCCATTGATTTTTTATTTCTTTAGCATATTTTGCATGGTTGATTTGGGTGTAGTGGGTAGATAGAAACCTATTGGACACTCAAATCGCCATTACTTTATTCAATAACTATTTCATTTTGAAGTTTAATAGCCCATGGCAACTAGTAGCTTTGAACTTGAAGTGCAAACGGACCTATTACTAGCTGGGTTATGCAATTTCATCTACATCAGTCACACTACATAATAACGCAGGGTGTCACGATATAAAAGTAATAATGAACTCTTACTATTGTAAAAAAAATAAAAAGGATGAAAGTGCTTTGAGTAAAGAGTAACATTAGTTATGTACAACTACATTTTAGTTGTCGAAAATATATGTATCTATCGTGGCAGTTGTTTTGGTTTAATATCACACAAACCCCGGAGGGGCTTGGGCTACAACCAGGGGCACTCAGAAACTATGGTTTCTCTTCAGCTCCACACGCGAAGATAGAGTATTAACGAGAGTGTTGGGTTTTCTAAGAGCGGCCTTTGGTGTACCGACAGTTGTTTACGATTAGGATAATTTATTAGATGAGAGATCAGATTTTAACGGGTCTTTTACAATCTGGGTTGCCACCAAGCAAGTGGAAAAGCCGTCAAGTTAAGGGAGAGTCGAAGGAAGGGAGAGGAAGAAGAACTTGTAATAACGCGTCGAGTTGGCCAGTTGTCGAAAAGTGAAACAACTTCAGGTCAAAAAGTTTGTAAAAGATTCTTTAAAGCAAGTTTCAGTAAAGCAAATGTTTACATTGGAGATCAGATAATAAACTGTTTGCTTCAAATTTTGATTTACAAAGCTTGCGGTCACCCCTCCCCCATTTCATGTTATGGTGGAAATTATAGCTTCGTAGACTATTACTAGAGTTAAAGAGAAGTGCACTAGGTGTCGCTCGAAGCTGTATAGCTAACTTTGAAGCGCACTTTATAAGAGCATCAAACGTACGTGTTAATAGGTTTATTTGTCCATTTTATCTAATTAATCAAAACAATACAAATTGTTCAAGTTCTTACAGCCTAGACATTTCATCGCGATTAAACAGAACATGACATGCTTCTTTATTTCAAGAGAGCATGCAGATAAAATGTAAATTCTTGACTGAAATACACTCTACATGTGAACATATCAGAGTGAATTGATAAAAAAAAATATTAGGTTCATAATACATACTCGCAGAAGCGTGTTTTACCGAACCACAAAGAGACCATAAAACGTCCGACAAATAATTTACTTTTTCTGTTTGTTTTACAAAATAAAATTGCCCCTCCAGTGTCACAGCGGTATGTCTGCGGACTTACAACGCTAGAATTCGGGTTTCGATACCCGTGGTGGGCAGAGCACAGATAGCCCATTGTGTAGCTTTGTGCTTAATTTCAAACAAACAAACAAAATAAAAATTATTGATAAATGTACATTGTTATTGTGTTTACTAATTTTTAAGTATGCAAAAACAATTTAGTAAATGCTCATTAGACTAACAGTTTGATTGAATTTTCAGACGAGAAACTTAGTTCTTACAGAAGTGTCTGAAATTCTTCCATCTGTGAGTCGCAGATGCCATTACATACAGAGAACAGCCTGAAAGCATGAAAAACACACAGCAGGAGACAGTTTCGTGACAACCCGCTCACACATCTTGCGAGAGCGTTCGTGAGTTTGTCTGGCGCGTGCAATCTGTTCATCGCTTCACTCTTCTTTTTTTTGCGTATTTTTTTTTTCTCGTTCGTGTCTAGTTCGAGTGTTGATGTACTGTCTTCTTTACTAATCTCATTAAATACTGTAAAAGAAAGGTTTGCGTATCAGAATCTAAGGTGAATTTGTTAGTGAATAGTTAACAGCCATGAACAATACTCAATGATAAACGACTCAAAGTGACTGGGAAGTGTAGTTAGTTATAGTTAATCATCTATTTGTTTAAATACCGGAAAGTAACCCTGGTAGTTAACAGCCATGAACGACACTCTCTGATAAACGACTCAAAGTTACTCACTCGTGTTACGTATTACAATTTCGAATGGTCTGAAACTGACTTAATTGTATTTTGGATTTAATATTTAAATAAATGCCGATATATATCCAATTTATGATATTTACCAAGAAGATTGATACACATAGTTTTTTTAATACAAATATATTTCAATACACAAACAATAATACAGTTTACAATAACAGTTATTACGAAAAAGATTTATATACAAAAGGTTTACAAACTTATAAGCAATATAAAGTCTTCTTTTTAGTCTGGAACTTCCTTGATATCTTATCGAGGGTTCACAATGAGCGAGTTGGTTTCGAGTTGATGTAGGTATCATTCATTTAACAGGGAGCTAGCTAGTCCTGTAGTTCTCGCTGATCACACGCCAATTACAGGTCGAGTTTTCACGAATGACGTTAGGTAGTATTTTCGTAAATGTTACTAATGTCCGATGTGAATCCACTGAAGTTAAATGGCTTGTAATGTTCGAAATTTATAACGTTCCTGGTCAAATATCTTAAGTTTCAGATTAATAAGCGTTATAACAATCACAGTTATAACTTCCAAAGTTTACAGCACATCAACTATAGCAAACCAATAATAGATACTCTTTTTTTTAGACGCGTCGCGTTGGTTATACTTATAGGCGTGTGGAGAGTTTCTCGAAATTTTAGTTTTATGTAACAGTACTGACGCTAACACTAGCGTTTATTTATACACTCGAAAAGGCCCGGCATGGGCAGGTGGTTAGGGTGCTCAACTCGCAATATGTGGGTCGCGTGTTCGAATCCCCGTTCCCCCAAACATGCGCGCCCTTTCAGCCGTGGGGGCGTTATAATGTTAAGGTCAATACCACTGTTAGTTGGTAAAAGAGTATTCCAAGAGTTGATGGTGGGTGGTGATGACTAGCTGCCTTCCCTCTAGTTTTACACTGCTAAATTTGGGACGGCTAGTGCAGATAGCCCTCGTCCAGCTTTGCGCAAAATTCATAAACAAACAAACGCTCGAGAATTTTCTACAACTTTAAAGAATAGGCGGGAGTTTTGCAATACATATTTAACAGTATAAATTATGTACATTTCTAAATATAAATTACTGTAAACAATCATCAATATTAAAATTAATATATAGTAGTAAGTCCGTCACAACTCCCTTCTTAGAGAATTAAAAATTGGCGTTAGACAATTTTTAACTGAGATATTACATATAGATATATACATTGACAACAATACATTAAATATAATACATTATTCAAAGGATTATACAACTTCAATAATCATGATAATATACAACGCAATCAATACATATAACCCATAATAATAAAACTACATAATATGTGAAAGTACATCAGCACAAATGTTATCAATCCTTTTGACGTGGATTATCTCCAAACCATATTCTCGTAGTGATAAACTGCAATTTAACAATCTCCTTTCTCTCTCTCTCTCTCTTTGTTTCAGTGGATGTCCTATAGTGGGTAACAATGCTAAGACTGTGTCACCAGGACTGAACTTACATTGTTCAGCTTTGCAGTCATAAACGTTTTTCATTCTCGTTTGGGATGTCTTCAAATTTTCTCGAGCCAATTCACAGGCACCTAAGAGTCTGGACCAAAACTTAGAAATGTAATCCAATAAATGCATTTCTTTCTAGTTGTCTTCCAACCATTATTCCTTCAGCAACTTCGAAGGGCCACGCACTGAATGGCCAAACACTAACTGAAACAGGCGAAACCCTAACGACTCCTGAACTGGCTCATGAACAGCAAATAATAATAACTTAACTGGAACTTCACTAGGTAAATAAGATATTTCACGTCCATCATTGTTACTCACCGAGAAATCTTCAGTAGGACAATTATCCACAAGATCCCCGACTGGATCCAAAAACTGTCTGAGACAAATTTATAATATCGTCCTCTGAATCCATATCTATCATTTGTTTCTGACTTAATTTCTTACCCTGAAATCGAGTCACAACACATGAGGGAAACACATTGGGATTCTCCTCAATGACAACATCAACCTTAGATGAAACAGTGATCGGCTCACTAAGCATTTTGGGTTCGGCAACAACTTTTCCCCCAGCCAAATCGTTTCCCAACAACAATGATACACCCTTAATTGGCAGAGTAGATCTTACTCCAACCACAACCGGTCCCGAAACGAGGTCTGATGCTAAATACATGTTATGAAGAGGAACATTAACAAAGCCACCCTTAATACCCTGAGCAATAACACACTCACTAGTGGCAGAACTCCAATCTAAAGGCAATATACCTTCTAATGATAATGATTTAGTCACCCCAGTATCACGTAGAATAGTAGAATACGTATAGATATGGGATTGTCAGTGTCATTTATCAAAGACACAGAACCAACAGACACAAAAGGTCTAAATTCCTCCCTGATTACATCAGCCTTTATATTAGTGGCGAAATCAACAACATGGTTGATCTGGGGAACTGGGTATTGCCTCCTTTTTTTTCTTTTTCAGACGCCAACAATCGGACATAACATGACCAGGATTTTTTAAAAAATGGCAGGCAGGCCATGATGGTTTTAAAGAAGTTTTAGCCCGACTGTATGAAGGTTTCGAACTAGAGGAGCTGGATTTTTTAGAAGGATCCTCAATTTTAGTGGATTGAACAAATAAGGGTTTTTGTTGAGATGGAAGGAATTTATGTGTTAAAGTGTAATCATCGGAAAGAGCAGCTGCATCCTGTAGTGTTTCGACTTTCTTTTCATCCAAGTACATTTTGAGGTCGTCACGTGCACAACGTTTAAATTCCTCAATTATACATAATTGTTTTAGTTTGTCGAAACTGTTGCCAATATGCATAGAATTGCACCATCGATCAAAATAAACCTCTTTGATTATCTTGCTTGCGATAACCTCGAAACTTTTGGCGACAAGCGTCTGGTACTAAGTCGTATGCTTTTGAGAATAGCTTTAACCTTATCATAATTCGTACAATCTTTTAGAGAGAGAGTGGCATAAGCTTCTTGTGCTTTACCAGTTAAGACACTTTGTAATAATAATGACCATTTTCGGTGGGTCATTCCATGTTTTGGACAACCTTCTCAAAATGTTTGAAATGTTTATCAACCTCATTTTCATTAAATAATAATGGTACTTTAACATATCGATTAAGTTCAAAGTTGTCAGTTTGCCTTGGTCGATCAGAGTTGAATCTAATTTCGTTTTCGACTTTAATGCGAGCTTGTTCTTTCTTGGCTTCGATACGAGCTTGTTCTTTTTCTGCTTCGATATGAGCTTGTTCGGCCTTGAGGCGTTTATTTTCTCTTTCAGCTTCGATACGAGCTTCTTCAAGCTCGATTTGTTTGAGTATTAGCTGGATCTCTAATTTATCTTTACCACTCAACTTCGATTGGCTAGTAGGGACACTAGAGTATTCCTCTAATGCTTCCTCAGACAAAGAATCATCATCGACTAGTATTTTGATAATACGTTTCTTAATTCATTTTCCCTCATTGATCTCTTAACTTCTAGTTCTAAAACTTTGGCAATTTCGAGCAATTCATTTTTGTTATATCTTTATAGCTATTCGAGGGAGGGTGGTTCAAGAAAATCTTGATAATCAGACATGATCAAATCTTGTTGGCACTGATACATATAAATTGAATTATGATTTAAATTTTAATTTAGATAGATTTTTTCTTTGATTCAGATCTCGGACACGAGCTCCCAATTTATTATGTGACGTATTACAATTTTGAATGGTCTGAAACTGAGTTAACTTGTACTTTGGATTTAGTAGTTAAATAAATGTCGATATATATATGTCCAATTATGATATTTGTCAACAAGATTGATACACACAATTTTCTTTTTTAATACAAATATATTTTAATACACAAACAAAAATAAAATTTGCAATAATAGTTATTACAAATAATTATTACGAACAATGATTTATACACAAAAGTTTTACAAACTTACAAGCAATATAAAGTCTTCTTTCTTGTCTGGAACTTTCTTGATATATTATCGAGGGTTCAAGATGAGCGAGTCGATTTCGAGTTGATGTAGGTATAATTAACTTAACAGGGAGATAGCTAGCCCTGTAGTCCTCACAAATCACACGCCGATTACAGGTCAAGTTTCCACCGATGACGTTAGGTAATATTTTCGTAAATGTTACTAATGTCCGATGTGAATCCACTGAAGTTAAATGGTTTGTAATGTTCGAAATTTATAAACGTTCCTGGTCAGATATATCAAGTTTTCCGTTTAATAAGCGTTATAACAATCACAGTTATAGCTTCCAAAGTTTATAGCGCACCAATTATAGCAAACCAATAATAGATACCATTTTTCTAGTCGCGTCGCATTGGTTATATTTATAGACGTGTGAAGAGTTTCTCGAAATTTCAGTTTTACATAACAATACCTACGCTAACACTAGCGTTTACGTACGCACATATATTGTTTATTTTTACAGTCTAGAAGCGTCTATAACTTTAGGGAATAGGCGGGAATTTCGCAATACATATTTAACAGTGTAAGAAATGTACATTTCTAAATATAAATTATTGTTAACAAACATCGATATTAAAATTAATATATAATAGTAAATTCGTCACACTCGGAAGTTTGTTATTAGTTAGCTATAGTTAATCATCTATTTGTCTGCATTTTTTTTTCAGACTTAAGGACATAATACTGTTTTTAATAATCTCGAAATGTAATGTTGTCTGTGAATTTAATATCCTAGATGTTAGATATATTGGGTCTCCCACCAGATGGCTAAAATACATACAATAATAAGCAAAATAAATATAAAAGATCACGCTATTCAAGATTTTGGCATAGTAATAACTCATATATTCAAGGTTCTATCCAAATGCAATGATGAGAGAAGTCATCATATAAAAGAGACACTGTTAATTCGCAAATTAAGGCCTGAACTGAATAAAACTAGTTCGTCAGTTGACCTACTGTTAAGTCTAATTACCAGTTAAATACTATTATATACTAATTATCAATAACTTTATACCCCATCTGTCGGCTGCTAATGTTCTTCCGTTTTCATGGTAGTCCTGAGAAGGTCTGTACGTGGTGGCAGAAGTCAGAATTCGATCCCGGGTCTCCTAATTAAAAAAAGCAGGTATGCTACCCGCTCCTTTGAGCTCTCCTCATTAATATATAGCTCACTCAATAAACTTGTTGAATGTTTGCAGAAGGGGTATCTAGGTTGGCTGATTGTGCTATAGGTTATAGGATGTATAAGAATTTTTTATATTCTTTTTCTCGCATGTTTACGGTTCATTTCCCATTTTAGTGTTACTCCATTTCATTTTATGATCTTTCTCTCACGGGTTGGGCTACTGCACTTTGCCAGGTATGATAAAGTCTTGTATATCTATTATACGTTTTTATTTCTAATTTTTATTGGAATTTTGGTTTCTCCCATGTACTGGAGGCCACTTTCATAAGGGATGTTGTACAGTTTAATTTTCCTCTTCATTGGGTCTTTTGACACTTTTTACTAAGTATAAAAGTATGTTTGTTGCTTCTGGAGACTGTGACATTCTATTGTTCACAGATCCTTTCAATATCTTCAGAGAGAACTTTACTTTTTATGAGATGTTCATGTTGTCCATTGTCAAGAAAGACTGTAGATTATCCATTGTCAAGAAAGACTGTAGATTATCCATTGTCAAGAAAGACTGTATATTACCCATTGTCAAGAAAGGCTGTAGATTATCCATTGTCAAGAAAGACTGTAGATTATCCATTGTCAAGAAAGGCTGTAGATTATCCATTGTCAAGAAAGGCTGTAGTGACGTGTTTTTCATCTTCATTCTCCTTAGCATATTGTATTTTACAAATCTTGTTCATTATGGAGAATATGCAGTCTATGATGTTCACCTTTACGCTGCAGGAGTGGTTGACTCTATACAAGGGTAAGTTTACTACCTATTACCAGGGTCGGATTAAGGTTTTCTTAGGCCCCTGGGAACTTTTCTATCATAGGCCCCGAAATATACCTATGCACCGTCTATTTATGTACCATATTTTAACTTAGACCAAAATTGTTCCTTTGTGAATGTGCTTATTCTCCTAGCACTATAGCTAACTAAATTAAACTCTTTCCCACTACTGGGTGAAGTTTCACCCAAAATGAGTAAGGTTTTAGAACTGACCTTGACGGAACGCCGTGTACACATGCAGTCTATGTACAGTACAATGTGTGTGTATGTACACACTATGTATTAGTTTCCCTACGGCGTGACCAATAAAGGGGACACACATTAGTGTTTCATGGTGCTCTCAGAGCTTCAAAATGATGGAGGGCATACCATACAAAAAGCTTTAGTTTTCTCCTGACTTATCAATTATATATCAATTTTAAATTTATAATCGATATATCAGTTTTCTAGACAAATGTCTTTTAAACAAGAAATATTATTGCACTATTATTTTCTGTTACAGTATCTTGATTTGAAATGAGTAATGGGTATAAAAGAAAAAAAATGAGCCAGGTCATCAAAAGAGAAGAAAGAAGGAAGAAAAGGAGGAAACAATGGAAAAGATGGAGGGATCTCTACTGAAATAGATGAAAAAAAGATAACAAGGAGGACAAGGCTGATTTATGTAAATCTGAGACCTCAACAGAAGATACCAGTGACACCAGTTTTATTTATTTATTTTTTCACAAGGGAAGCTCTTTTCTTGGTTTAATTCTGGTGACAAGCTGTTTAACGTTCTTCGCTACCCCCGGTATGCAGTTGTTAGCAGGTTATGGATTCATCTTTTTTTTTCTCTCTTTGAAATCACACCTTCCCTTTGCATTACTAGTCCCGTTCAATGCTATCTATACCTGTTTCTTCAGAATATTAAAATTCCATTCCTTATATGTTTTATAATCGTTGGCGTCAGAAAGTTATGTAGTGTAAACTTCCCAGAATAGCTTAATATTAGGCACCATCTGCATTTGCAAATCATCACACTTCAACTGAGTTGCAGCAAGACAGAAAAATGGGGAAGGACAAGATTATTGGGTATACAGGTTGTTATTATAAATAGTAAGCAACCTCCTGTAGTCAAGGTATTTACAAGTAATTGTTGACTTTCTATAAACTTCCGTGGTATACGAGTTATGTATATTAGTGACCATCCGGTATAACATAGTAACGAATTATCAATTGAACAGCGGCTTAGGTTGTCATAGAGGCTAAAAGCCATTATAGCGAATGATATCTGGTCTCCGCAGTCTCGTATGTACTTAATTTAAAAGTATAAACTGATTATAATATTAAGGCCCTCTGGTTAAATGCCTCCTACTAGTACAGCACAAATAGTCATCCAATTATGTAGCTTTGTGGTGAACAATAAACAAACAAATATAATAATAAATACATTTCCTTTGCATTGTTCGTTTGTTATTAATTTCGCGCAAAGCTACACGAGAGCTATCTGCGCTATCCGTCCCTAATTTAGCAGTGTAAGATTAGAGGGAAGACAGCTAGTCATCACCACCCAACTCTTGGGCTACTCTTTTACCAACGAATAGT
This sequence comes from Limulus polyphemus, assembly GCF_000517525.1. Taxonomy (NCBI): domain Eukaryota; kingdom Metazoa; phylum Arthropoda; class Merostomata; order Xiphosura; family Limulidae; genus Limulus; species Limulus polyphemus. The sequence continues at coordinate 43,939 of NW_013667027.1, forward strand.
GGGAATGACCGTCACATTATAACGCCCCCACGGCTGAAAGGGTGAGCTTGTTTAGTGTGACGGGGATTCGAACCCACCACCCGCAGATTGCGAGCATGTTATGTATGTCATGTTGGCAGGCGGTAAAAGTTTTGTCTTCAAACACTTGTGAAGTTTGTTTTGTTTGTGAAGGGCTATCTGTGCTCTGCCCAC
>NW_013667027.1:45130-45748 GCF_000517525.1 Limulus polyphemus
ACGCTGAAAGGGCGAGCATGTTTGGTGTGATGGGGATTCGAACCCGCGACCCTCAGATTACGAGTCGAGCGCCCTAACCACCTGGCCATGCCGGGCCGAAGAGTTTCTGTCTTAACCGTTTAAATCGCACGCACCAAAGGCATGTTCAAGTTGAAAACTTCAATTTTAATTCAATTCTACATTTGCAATAATTCGTCTGTTAAACTTTTAAAATGTATTGATTAGAAAGCCACATTGATCAATAATATATGACTAGTTACAAAATTCGTTAGTTTTGGCTGGTTGTATTTGTTAATTTGACCACTCACTTGTTCAAAATAACCAAATAACTTGGTTACCATAAAACTAGTTGAGCTGATTGGTTAGCTTTGGCTAGTTGGTCTTGTTAATTAGAAAAGTAGTATGTGCAAAACAACCAACTAAACTGGTTAATATAAGAAGCGCTAAGATGATTTGGTAATTTTGATTAGTTGTTTTTTTATTTGTTCTGAATGGCCAATTACATTTGATCAGAGCTAAATACTAACCTTGTATGTGATATGGTTATCAACATATTTGTTATATCATCTAATCTACTTTAAGTATGTAGCTTAAATACATTTACACATTACTAAATGC
>NW_013667027.1:46695-65764 GCF_000517525.1 Limulus polyphemus
GGGGCACTTGTGAAGTATAAAACTAACAGAAGTTACTGCCCTGTCAGCTAAGAAATACAAACGGTGGATTAAAGTGTAACGCAATTGAAATTTCTATGATAAACTTTTTTATAAAACTTTTCCCCGAAATATTTAAAACATGAAGTTACGAGACTTGAGAAATTGTTGAGACTTTTGAAAGAAAGAAAACAGTACCCACACTAGATTTGTAAAATTTAATGAACTAACACTACGAGGAAGTTGCGTGAGCAAACAGAAGTGAGATTTTGGAAACCATCTTACTGGATAATACAATGTGCTTTGTTTTCTTGTCTTGAAGGAAAACGTGTTTGTTGTTAACCATTCAGCAAAAATTCGCTTTTATACAGACAGGTGTATGAATTATTTTATATTCTGTACGCTTTGCCCTTTTCATAATAGCTTACGTGTTTCTGTATTTAATGTTTTTTTACATAAGTGAGTTGGGATATATAAATTTTTCTTAGCTTGAAAAACAATTTACAGTACTGCACACACTTTCCCACTTCTTACGTTTTTAGATATTTTGTAGACATTTACAACTGTTTCAAGAACTGGTTTGTTATAGTTAATTACAGTTCAATTTTCTTACTGTAAACGAAAGTTTTTAAGACTATAAATTAGAATAAATATGTACAGATAGCCTCCTAAACGAATGTTAATCTTAAAATGTACACTTCAGATCAATAAATTATATTACGTACAAGTGGTGTTTGATAGTGCTATCACAAGTTGATATAAGAATTCCTTCTGTCTGAGTTCAAAAGTAGTTATCTATAATTTCTACCTGTGATCATTATTTTTAAGCACGAAACTAAAAGCTTCAGGCTGCAAGAGTTGAAAACTTTTTCAAATAAATAAACTAATAAATTTAACTATAGACTTCCTAAATAAATGTTTTTAATATGTAATAGCATGAACTTTAATATGTTTCTGCATGCTAAAACATGAATGTTACAAAACTTCAAGAAAAGAAAATTTATACAATTAAAGTGAATTCGATTACTACCAATTGTTATAAAAACTATATACAAAAGTCGAGTAAATGAAGAGTGATTACTGATAGTTTCCACATGGGCATTTTTGGCGAGTTCCTCTTGGGAATGTACACTAACCTAATCATTTTCAAACGGGAATAACTGGCGAGTTACACATGGGAAAATATACAGAATATCTTAATGATTTCCACAAAACAATGTATTGCAAACTCCGCATGATAACATACAATAGCTTAGCAATTTTCATACCAGAATATCCAATAGCATGGTAAGTTTCACTATAAGTGTATAATGAATTGGACATTTCAATAGGATATTGTAAAATAATTCGGTACTTTGAAGATAGCAACGCATTGTTTTTCAGATCTCCTAATACAAATGTATAAAGGCGTAACAGCACTGAGGATGTTCAAAGGGTGTTGAAGTAGAAGGTGCAAAGCTTCATTTTGAGGTATCTTCTCTGTACCTATCGCAGGAATCTAACTCCAAATTTTAATATTATAAGCCTTCAAGCAAAACGCTGAGCCACCTGGGAGCATAGCAAAATGATGAGGTTGAAATATATTTGTTGAGCGTTGTAAATTTATCTACATAAAGCAGAAAATTGATATTCAAGTGTTAGTACGTCAGCTTTTGATGCTATATAGATTGTACGCACGATGTCAATTGATTTTCGGTAAGTGTTCAGTTGTAAAGAGATTGTTGCCAAGTTTCCAGCACGAGAAAGCCGGTATAATCTATGTCTATCATAAATTACGAATATATATATATATATATATGTGTGTGTGTGTGTGTGTATATATATATATATATATAAGTGTGTTGCGGAAAGTAAACTTTATATTGTCATCTAGTTATCTGTACATATCTAAAATGCTGTCATTCTGTTCCTGTTAAAAAGACCCTGCACCGGCTCTAGTAGAAAATTTATTCACACAAAGCTAGTTCAGGAAAATTAGCCAAACAAAAAACATTAATAAATTATTTCATTAAAAAATTGGCAAATAACTTACATTGAAAAAACATGATTTCACGTGGTATTAAGACAAAGGTCCTGGATTTCCGAACGATACTCGAACTTGACAGTGTATACATTCTCCTGGAAGTTAGCAGCCCAGGTTTTTGAATATCACGTAGTTGGTACCAAGTTAAAAATGTAATAACACGATCATAAAGTCCCGGATATGGATACCATTCGTATGTCACTGATTTGCATAGGAAGAAAAAACATGAAGATGTTGATGAGCTGACTTGTACTGTAAACGTTTTTCCCATTCCTATTAAAGGAAATCGTTATAAGCCGTATTCTATTGTAAAGTTTTTTGTTTGTTTTTCTGTCCCATTGAAGGAAAGCGTTGGATATAGGTTTCCCAAGAAATTATCTCCACCTTTGTTATCTGGTACAGTTTTCTCAGCACGTATTGTGTATTCATACATCATAAGTTGATACTAGGCCATAATGAGCACATTTTTACTGTTATAAAAGTCCTTTCAGCGTAATTCAAATAATGATTGGGCTCTTCACATGCCCAACCTTAAAGGGTAACTTTCTGTATAAACTATAACAGCTCACAGCTACGCTTAAATATAGCTAGTGTTAGTGTAGGAGGGATAGCACGGGCTTCATTTTCAAGGCCATGTCAATTCTTTTCTGTAAGGATAATCTCGCTCGTTAATTAATGATAATAATAATAATAATAAATCACTGAGCTTGCTCAATAATGTAAAAGAAATATAACAAAGCAAGTGTTATAGTGCCTGTGACTGAACACTAATCTTAGTGTGACTGGAGCGTGATATGCAGCCAGGTGTGATTCCTGTTCAACATATAATTAAAAGTTTAATGACACGATTCAAGCAGCAAGGCAAGACAATGCAATTAAATCACGATGTTTGTGATCTTACATCAGGACCATTTTCATGAGCGCGTTCAACTTTGAGTGTGATAAGCATACAACGGAGTTGACATGATGACGCAAAACTGTAATGGTTTTATGCTAACGAGGCATAGCCATTAGATATGTGAACGATTCGACTGTCTCTTTTTTGTTTTTTGAATTTCGCGCTAAGCTACACGAGGGGGCTATCTGCACTAGACGTCCCTAATTTAGCAGTGGAAGACTAGAGGGAAGGCAGCTATTCATCACCACCCATCGCCAACTCTTGGGCTACCCTTTTACCAGTCACATTATAACGTCTCCACTGCTGAAAGGGCGAGCATGTTTGGTGGGACGGGGATTCGAGCCCGCGATCCTCAGATTGTGAGTCAAGCGCCCTAACCACCTGGCCATTCGATTGTCATAGTTATCCAATCAACCAATAAGATCTTCTCTTTTTTTCCTTATGTTTATTCATATCTTGTAGTTAGTAAAAACTTTCGATTAAAGTACATCGATTTTGTTACACCTAATTCATGGATAAGGAATCAAAAGTGAAGATTTTGCTACACCTAATTCATGGATAAGGAATCAAAAGCGAAGATTTTGCTACACCTAATTCATGGATAGGGAATCAAAAGTGAAGATTTTGTTACACCTAATTCATGGATAATGAATCAAAAGTGAAGATTTTGCTACACCTAATTCATGGATAAGGAATCAAAAGTGAAGATTTTGCTACACCTAATTCATGGATAAGGAATCAAAAGTGAAGATTTTGCTACACCTAATTCATGGATAAGGAATCAAAAGTGAAGATTTTGCTACACCTAATTCATGAGTAAGGAATCAAAAGAGAAGGCACAGACATGTTTATGTTAACAACCATAAACTAAAACACGTTTTTACCTCGTTATAACGCAAAGATAAAATAATGTAACAATTTCACGTAGATAAGGGAAGGAAGAAGAATCACACTCGTACATTTTTTTATCGATTTATGTCAATTCGTTATAATTAACAGTTGTTGCTGTTTTTTTAGATTCTTCGTTTGACATAAACGTTAATTATTAATTTTTGTAAACCAGTCCATAAGATATCATTTCTCCCTTCATTTTGTTTAAACTATAAATTAGATTTATTCATAAAACTGTCTTTAAGGCCACTATAAGCTACTTTTCTCTTCTTGTTGATATTCGTGTAATATAAGACTATACTTATGACAAAAGATCTAGCGTTGAAGATAAACTTATTGCTGGTTTTACTGCTGACTCATTTCAAAGGGAAGAGTGTTTTCGGATATTGTGCAATGTCAGATATTGGATCAAATTCTAACTTTAAACATGATCATATTGAAGTAGCTTTGTTGATGTTTATTAAGCACAAAGCTACACTATCTGTGGTCTGTCCACCACGGGTATCGAAACCCGGTTTCTAACAGTTTAAGTCCGCAGACATACTACTGTGCCACTGGAGGGCTTAAGTAGCTTTAAGAAAACCTTTATTGACTATTAAATGTTTTTTTGTTAAAAAAGTCTGGTCTTATCAGTTAGAGCCCAAGGACTTGGAAGAACAAGTTTCAGAATTTCATAAGATATATCAATGTTCGTGATACATTTTAGCCTTTAGAAAATAATCTTACTTACTGTAAAAGCTGTAACTTGTAATATTGTATAATTGGTTGTTTGTTTTTTAATTAATCATAAAGATACACAAGGCTATCTGTGCTCTGCCCACCACGGGTATCGAAACCCGGTTTCTAGCGTTGTAAGTCCGCAGACATACCGCTGTGCCACTGGGGGGCAATATTATATAATTAATCAGTAAGTAAACTCCAAACGAAACTAAATATTTCAATGTTTTATCTAAATTACAAAACTAATTGAAATATCGTAGAAGCTGTCTGTTCCACTACCTGTGAATTATATCGCAGCGTCATAACGCTGCGTTGCTCGTAGCGTTTATATATTTCAGGGTTTCGTGAGAACACTCACACTTCCATGTAAACTTCCATGAGTAACCAGTGTCATGATAAATAATTTTTCAGAAACAAAATAGTCTTATACAGGGTCTGCCAAAATAAGTGTGGAGATTTATATAGTTTTATTTTTCAAACTATTAATGAAAAACATTGTTTGTTTTATTCTGAATGGAGATTAAGGGTTCGAATTGGGTTGAGATTTATGTCGAACACGAATGCTCCATCATTGTTGTTCAAAGAGCATATCGCTGAGAACTTGGTGTTAACGTTGCTCCTTCTGAACATGTCATCAACAGGAATTGTGGTTTCAACAAGATGGAGCCACCTGACATACAGCACGAGCAACAATGGCAATACTGGGTAAAATGTTCCCAAATAGGGTAATTTCTCGTAATGGAAACAGAAACTGGCCTCCACGATCCCCGGGTTTGTCAGCAGCAGACTTCCTTTTGTGAGATTACTTAAAGGACAGAGTGTATATCAACAAGCCACGGACACTACAGGATTTGAAAGATAACATAAAGACAGAAATTAATGGCCTTACGCGTGAAACTTTTACCTCTGCAATTTAAGGTGTCATTCTTAGAGCACGCCAGTGTGTAACAGTTCATAGTGGACACCTACTGAATATTATTTTTCATAATTAATGATTACAAGAAATCTTATTGAGTTATAGTTTCATAAATAATAAACACAAGTTATATCAACTGATGTACAGTAAAAGTATAAGAATAAAAGCGAAAAGCTGTGAAACATAAAAGAAAGCGAGACACGAAAAACGAGAATCTCATTTTAGTACAGAGAAAAAGTTAAGTGTACTATTTCTAACTGACATTAAATATCTTTCTCTACCGTAATATATACTTAAGTGTGTGCTAATAGTTTTCTACTGGGTTTATTTTTACTTAGATAAGATAACGACAAGATGAAGAGTGGTATCCTACTCACCAGTAACCATGAAATAACTTATTCATTTGTGGATGTATCGGGGGAGAGAGAGGTTCGTATGTGAGACATTATCCCTCTGTATAAGATAGATTTGGTTTTGACAGCCTACCACACTTTTCATGAAACCAACATTGTGGAATTTTACCCTCGTAGCCAGCGAACAGGCAGATGTATATATATATCCTCATTGATTCATATAATAAACGTGAGTAAATTTAAGTAACTTTACGAAACTCGTGGCGACAAATAAATTTCTTTTTAGTTCTACAGAAGTCCGTTGGCATTATCAATTAAAGCTCCGAGATCTCTGAAAAATATTTTTGAGAACTTTAATAAAACACATTTGTGTCGAAACCTTTCCAAATATAGAAATGCAGAACAAAATTGGTGTCCTAAAATGGAGATTTCATAGAATTAATTTGGTGGAAAGAAAAGGTGGCTACCTATTTCTTTCCATAAAACTAAATGTGTAAAATCTTTGTGTTTTTTATTGTTGTTTTTCCAAGTCAAACGGTTATAACAAATTTGTCATTTTATATTCCTCATTCTTTTTTGTGTAAATAAAGGGTTATTTGTTGCTTGTGGTTCGGTTTTGGTTTTGAATTTCGCGCAAAGCTACACGAGGGCTATCTGCGCTAGCCGTCCGTAATTTAGCAGTGAAAGACTAGAGGGAAGGCAGCTAGTCATCACCACCCACCGCCAAATCTTGGGCTATTCTTAGGGGCTCGACTCGAAAGCTAATATAGCTTTTCTAATCACACAACTGGCTTCAATGTATCTTTATCACAAATAGCTTCCCGGCATTAAAACAATTGTTTGCTTCATAATTTTAAGCAAAGCTACACGAGGGCTATCTGCGCATAGCCGTCCCTAATTTGGAACTGATTGAATGGGGTCCGGCATGGTCAGGTGGTTAGGGCGCTAGACTCGCAATCTGAGAGTCACGGGTTCGAATCCCCTACCCACCAAACATGCTCGCCCTTTCAGCCGTGAGGGCGTTATAATGTGGCGGTCAATCCCACTATTCGTTGGTAAAAGAGTAGCCAAAGAGTTGGCGGTGGTTGTTGATGACTACACCCACCCTCTAGTCTTACACTGCTAAATTAGGGACGGCTAGCGCAGATAACCCTCGTGTAGCTTTGCGCGAAAATCAAAACAAACCAGACCAAACCAAACTGACAGACAAGAGGGAAGTCAGCTAGTCAACAGAACCCATCATTATCTCTTGGGCAACTTATATTTGATTGAATAGTGGGATTTTACCGTCACTCTTTTAGCGCCCCCACTGTCCCAAGTACGCAACGCATTTTTTGCAGCAACGGATCGCGAATTAAGAACCTTTAATTTCACTACTCTTATTGTTACCAGTTATTAGTAAATTAAACTTTGAAGAAAGATTTTTGCTTTCTTTTTCTCAATTTTTTTATTTCGTTAAACTTGTTCAGGAGAAGCCGTATACTTAAATTAGCACATGACACACTAGTCAGCATTTCGTAATGTTAATTTTGAATAACGTATTAAATGTGAAAATACCTTTTCAGTAAAATCCTTAAAAAACAAAAACACACAAACAATTATTGTACTTTACACATTATAATACGAGTTTTAGTGTCTTAAAATACAAATATGGTTGGTCTAATTACTGCACATATACATTTGTTACAAGTGTCAACAGGTAAACGAACAGTCTCGACTCACGATTAGTGCCCTAAGTTTTGGTTGTAAATGTCGGACCTTAGTTCGTTTAGACCCTCGAATGTAAGAGATTCCATTCGCAGAGAAAATACTGTAAAGGTTCTTCAGATCTGAATATATCAGTAATTCGGAAATGGTAACTATACATTCGCTCTTAGAAACACAATTGGTTAATTTAGTCTTGCGTTTCAAAATCAGCTTTTTTTATAGTATGACTGTTCATAGATCTGTGTATCATCGTAATAAAGAAAGCAGGAGGAAATATCTTAATTTTTTGTATAAGAATCTTATATATATAAATGGAAATGTTCATAAATTCACATTTAGTTCTATGTACTTTCCAAAGGTTTTCAGTTGAGCCCTTCTTGCGTCAGACACTGTCTGCCAAACACGTGCAGGGGTCGTGTCTTTTCCCACAAGAATGTGGAGGTACGCAGATCAGCAGTAGCCCTCTAGCGGGATGGATGCATCTATCACAATGCCTAAAGCATCAGCTGTGGGGTTCCGGGTCTACGTTTTGAACACTGTACTTCAGCCACAACAATCAACTGTCGGCGGCCGGAGCCAGCCGGGCGGGCGTCATCAGTCGCCACGAATAAGGTGAACTATCGAGACATAGATTACTTACACGAACAAAAGAAACGCCATGTACGCTGTGGTTTAGTAACCCCAAGGGTGCGCACTATCCCAGTGGGGGTGAGGATATTTTTAAAGAATAAAAGTACAAACTTCAGTACTAGCAAAACACATTTAAGTTTAAGTGAAACTTCCCTAACTGTGATATCAACGTACAGTGGTTACTTAACTGGGTGTTGCAATACCAAACTATTAAACCTTAACATTATGTGCTTGATACAAACAAGAAAAACAAAAACACATCAAAGACCAAGGCATATTAAATACAAAACAATATATGTATACATATCACAATATATATATAAATATTTTTCTCATTAAGTGAAACATGAAAACTGTAAAATTATTTTACACTACTAAGTCGTGGTGTGTTCAAGGATTCAAATGGAGGAAACTATTCCCATAAACGATGAGAACACTTCCAAACCAAAAGTAAGACTAATAAGCTATGCGTCAAGTGGTTGATTAGAAAAGGTGTCTCCCCCCGCTCTCCCCTCTTTATTTTACACTACTAAGTCGTGGTGTGTTCAAGGATTCAAATGGAGGAAACTATTCCCATAAACGATGAGAACACTTCCAAACCAAAAGTAAGACTAATAAGCTATGTGTCAGTGGTTGATTAGAAAAGGTGCCCCCCCCCCGCTGTCCCCACTTTATTATCCCTACTGAACACGTCCAGATATGGGCCCACTGTTTAAGTGGTTGGAGACATGCTTCGTATTACACTGTATTCTAGTACCACAAACAGACAACCTTACTGTCTTATGAAACCTGCACTCATAAGTGTCTGGTCAAGGCTTTACGAATCTGTAGAGTTGTCTGATAATATTCAAAACCATAAAACGATATTGGAAAGGATTGTAAACACACGAACATATATGGAACCAATATTTTGCCAAGAGATCGGTGATATGAAACATTAATTTTTAGAAAATCGGTTATGTGTAAGGAACGAGCATGAAGTATAGAGTGTAGGTGTACGCATCCTTATAAAACGGTCAACAGTTGCAGAGCAACGAAGCTAAAAATAAGTAAGCAAATGCTATTTAGTTGTAAGCCGGGCGTGCGCAAAAGGCATTCAAAATATTAAGGTGAAACAATGCCATCGACATATTTAAATGATAAAACACCTCCCCACAATTACAGAGACGTAGCGTTCGAAAAATAAAATACTTAATAAAACATTAACCAAACCACGTTACTATATACCTGTAAATCAGGGGGACACTTCACAACACACGTACCTCATAGAATGGACAGATCTTTAAAATATTACACTCATTATTCAGGAGCTTTTACTATAAACATCTCTATTTACAAGCCCAGCATGGCCAGATAGTTAAGGCGTTCGAATCCCCGTCCCACCAAACATACTCGTCCTTTCAGCCGTGGGGGTGTTATAATGTGACGGTCAATCCCACTATTCGTTGGTAAAAGAGTAACCCAAAAGTTGGCTGTGGGTAGTGATGACTAGCTGCCTTACATTAGTTATTCCACATTTCTAGCTTTCAAAACAGTAATGCTAATAGAGCATTTGATATATGTGTAACAAATTTGTTATTATATATTTATTTTAATATCAACGTTTGTTTGGATTAAATTTATATTTACAATCATACATATCTTATTGTGTTAAATATGTATTGCGAAACTCCAGCCTATTCTCCAAAGGTGTAGAAGATTCTTGAGAGTAAGAATCAACAACATATGTATATACGTAGACACTTAAATGTAGCTTTGTATTGTTATGTAATCTGAATTTTCTAGAAAGCCTCCACACGCACATAAAAATAACCAACGCAACGCGCCAAAAAGCTATTGTCAGTGTGCTATAAACTTCGGAAGCTATAACTGTAATTCTTATAACGCTTATCAATCGGAAAACTTGATATATTTGACCGGGAACGTTTATAAATTTCGAACATTACAAACCATTTAACTTCGGTGGATTCTCATCGGACATTAGTATTTTTACGAAAACATTATATAAATTCATCGTGGAAAACTCGGCGCGTGTGGCTGGTGAATAACGAAGGACAAAGCTAGCTAACTCCCTGTTAAGTGAATTATATCTATGTCAACTTGTAAATAACTCGCTCATCGTAAACCCTCGATAAGATATCGAAAAAGTTCCAGACTAGAAAGAAGACTCCACATTGCTTGTAAGTTTGTGAAACGTTTATTTATAAATCATTGTGTAAAATAACTAGTTGTAATAACTGTTATTGTAAATTGTATTGTTGTTTGTATATTAAAACACATTTGTGTTAAAAAAGAAAACTGTGTGTATCAATCGTGTTGGCAAATATCATAAACTGATTATATATCGGCTTTTACTTAACTGCTAAATCCAAAGTACAATTTAACTACTAAATTTAAAGTATCTAATCTACTTTAAGTATGTAGCTTAAATACATTTACACATTACTAAATGCATTTTGACACCAATTTGTATTTTACCCTCTGATCTATATATTAAAAATGCAGAATTAGGATAATCTGAAGCTAAATATATAAAGCATTGCGTATACTGATGCAAAAATGCATAATACTATTGAAATACTCAAAATAAACTGCTAAAACAATCATTTAAAATCAGAAACGTCAAAGTATTCTTACCTTCTTAACACTAAAATAAATGAACTTTTCTCAATAAAATTCCTGTGTCAAACAAAATATTGTAAACGCTCACCGATTATCATGTAAAATTAGCTACCACAAAACCATTGATGAAGCACAATCCTATTAACGATGTAATTTTGATAGTGTGATTTTTTGTAAGTTCGTTTCAGAATATTGTAATTTTAAAGGTTATTATAATACAAGCTATGTTAATATAAAGAGCCATTTATAAGATTTGCTGAACTACACGACTTCTGGAAAATAGGTGGTTTCTGTTGGAAATGTACGGCGATAATGCATTCTTTCAACTTTTCAAAAAAAAATGTAAGCCTTTGTAAACACATTCACAAAAATAGTTTATTTAAATAAAATGCAACCAAGAATAATTACTTGAATTGATCTCTCAATATAACTATTATACACTTGTGGGATCTGTTGAAACTACAAATGTCATCTAAGCCAACGTATATTGAATTACATTGTAAAAGATAAGGGCAGAGCCTACCTAGATACTAGGAAACTTTATTTTTTGTTAGCTTTTTTGTTCCACTTGTAAAAATACCTTTAAACAACTCTGTGGATGCATAAATAAACACTGAGTTAAAGAACGTCAACGTCACAATACGTGCGGACCATAACATTTCTTGGAGAATCGGCTACGTATTTGCAAAAAGATTGAGTATTGATCGTAAGATGATCAATACTTTTATAACACGTGAGCAGCCTATATAGTTTCCTGCATATCGAGACCTTATTAAAAAGAAAAACTCGTAAGGAGCCACGGATTAACTCCAGTTTCGTGTTCTGAGATGAGAAATAGATAAACATCTCAACATCAAAGGTTTTTGTTTTGGTTTGTTTGAAGTTAAGCACAAAGCTTCACAATGGGCTATCTGTGCTCTGCCCGCCACGAGTATCGAAACCCGGTTTCTAGCGTTGTAAGTCTGCAGACACACCGCTATGCCACTGGGGGGGCCAACATCAAAGTCCTGAAACTTTAGATCCACTATTCTAAGCCTATATTAATAACAGAAATACGACAATTCCTTTGAAACCGCTAACACTTTGTACTGTACATATAACAATGTATATAGTAGAAATTACGTGTGAAATTGCACACCAAACTATTCGGACAAAAGTCTGAATACTTATGCTAATAAATATGTTTCACCTGAATTGTCTGTCTAAGTCTACAACAGGCCAATAGTTATACAGAATATAGTTCAAATAAATTATATTTTACAATTGATATTAATTTCTGATCAAAGGATGCTACCTAAATAAATAATAACTAAACATGCACGTCTAGTAATGAGCATAACTAATTAAATATAATGTTCAAATTACAATCTTTTTTCATGATTAGAATGCACAGTTTCATCAGTTGAGTACTCTCGCTGTTAACGATATTTTCAGCCATAAACCTAATAATATCTCATGAGATTCGGCCAGCCCAAGAGGCTTAGGTTATTCTAAATCTATATACTAAGCTAACAATGCTGAATAATCATTATAATAAAAATAGATATATTAAACATTATAACCAGCATTGTGTGACCGCGCTGTGGTAGAAGTTCCTTATTTTTCATGCCAATGTCCAAGTAAAAACTATCACACAGTTGCGGCACGGAGTGGTTCTCAGGTGAGCCGCGGAAATTTTTCAATTATTAAGTAATTTCTATTTAGTAATGTAAATTTATTATCACTTTAATAAGTTTTTAACTTGTGTCTCCTGGATACACAGTATAACAGTAACTTCTGCCTGTCTTAGTCGGGGAGGGGGGGGTCACTAGGCCTGCCATACAGACTTATTTACATATGCTGCAAACAATTCGTGACATTAAAAGTGTGCCGCGAGCTGAAAAGGTTTGGGAAGCACTGAACTAAGCTAATAGTAGAAAAAAAAATAATAATTAAGATTAGTTATAATAAATATAATAACCAACACTGTTCATGGAAGTAACTTTAAAGAAAGGATAAAGTATAACTAACTTACTATTGTTGTTTGGAAACAAGTAATACTCACCATAGAATAGTGAGGCAAAGAAAGCAGACAAAGCAACATGTTGGAGTAACATTAATAACATTTTCTGAAAGTTCTCACATTTGCTCGACTTGATACAAAGTTAGTGCAAGCCATAAAGTATCCGCAGTAGAAAAATTTGTTTTAGATTGTACTTGCTATTTTAAAATATAAATATGTTATTCATAATTCTCGTGGATTTTGCATTCTTGCACTCAAATAATTAACATCCATGTTCGGTTGCAAATAATTCATAGTTACACAGGATAACTTGCATTAAGAAATTGATTTCTTTCTTAGAACGAATTTATCAGTGATTATATACAATGTATTTATATATAGTTATTAGATATTACAAAATAGGTAATCAAGGTTCTACTAGTCATAGGAATTTATAAGCTGCGGTTAGGGTACAGGGGCTAATAAGTAGCAGGCAGGATCATAGAAGCTATAGTAGACTTTGGTAACAGCTACAGGGACTCGTAAAGTTGGTAAGAATCACAAGGGCTAGTAAGCCGTGGTCAGAGTTACAGGGACTAATAATTTGGTAAAGATCACAAGGGCTAGTAAGCCATGGTCAAAGTTACAGGGACTAATAAGTTGATGAGGATCACAAGGGCTAGTAAGCCGTGGTCAGAGTTACAGGGATTAATAAGTAACCAGGATCACAATGGCTAGAAAAACGTGATCAGAATCAGTTTTAACCATTACAGACTCACAGTAAGATTAGATAGTATTCAATAAAAAAATATTTTTTTTCTTCGTGCAACAGGACCTCATAAATAGGGTTTACTCGTTTTGTCAACTTTTCCTCGCCAATCTTCACCAAATTTGGCATGTAGGTTTGTTGGATCCATGAGGAGATACATGCAGATTTTTCGATTTCACATTTTGTGTATTGCAGTTTTTAAGGGAGTTTTTTAAAATTACATATAAGGAAGGCAACTTTTTATGTCCTAAGATAACCTTTTATTAATCATGAATTTACGTAACTTTCGTCCAGCGGACGGGTACTCGAGCCAGTACCTAAATATGCCTGCAATGGAAAATCTAATTACTTGAGAAAAAAGAAAGGAATGTTTCTTTTCATTCGAGTGCTTTTAAGAACCATTGTTTTAATTATTCAAACATATTTGTATCACTAAGTGGTTTTTTTGTATGAGTAATGTTTTGCATTGTATATATACTTCATAACTTTATGTGGATTTCTCTCTTTTGTTAATAAAGTAGATTCATGTTTTAAACATAAGGCAATTCAAATTAGCGTTGTTCCTTATTATTTATTATAGATACTCGATTCCTTACAATTGCTGATTGGTTTCCCAACCTCTAAGTTTTACAAAAAAGAGAGAGAACAATCCTAGCAACTGGTGATTGAAAATAACTCAGCTTTTGGAGATTTTCCAATTCCTCGGTAGATGGCGATAGTAACAAGCTGTCAAGAGTAACATACTCATAAAGACCACACAACTAAACGAAGCAGAACACCAAAAACTACTAATTTTACAAAGTGAAGTTAAAGCTGAAAAATAGAAGTAGCTTTTAACATAAAATCAAGAGAGGGATACAGAGAAATGATAACGTCAATGTATTAAAAGTATGAATACTAGTAAACGATATGTATTTTAAAGTACAATGTAATGGTAAAACTTTGGACAGTTTAATTAATCTGTATTAATCAGATATTAACATTTCATGTAATTTATTTTGTTCTGTATATTTAAAAGCTGTGCAGACTTTTAGAAAATATGAGTAGCTTTCTTGATCACCGAATTATTTTGGCAGTTCAATTACAACTAGGATAAAAAAAACAACAAAAAAAAACAAGCATAACTAATGAAATATCTACAATATTACTGTAAATAGCACGTTATGCACAGAATATTTCATACTATAAAAGTTTCGAGACGTTTGAAGCTTGAATAAATTATACCACTTGTATTTTAAAATGAACAGAATTATTCCCGGAAACCAGAAAGATGACGTTTTTCAAACGCCATTCTTCACTAGAAAATGTTTAACATCCTTATGTTTTCCTCATATATATGCTAAAATAGTCCTTTTAGGACTTGTAAAACAGGAATACTGAAAAAAAATACACAGTCATAGTCAATAATTTTTTCTTGTTTTGATATATTAAGCTTAAATATATCAATTATAAGGGCTCGCTTCATCATCCATTGGAGACAATCCAATATCAAAAAGTAGAACAAATACATATAACTAATTATCCACACGTCTGATGGATACCCCCCCCCCCCCTATACTAACAGCAGCTTCTCTTCTTTCTTGTTCTTAAAAGACAACAACATAAACTAAGCATGGTGTTAACACACAAATTACACAATCCTCTCATGACCTATGGGCAGTGGTGCTATTCGTCACAAATTTATTTGTCTCCTCTATTAATAATTTCTTGTCACGATCCTTGTACAAATTAAACCTGTACATCACAACCTAGAGGGTTATCATTCTGTTACTAGTTTAGGACAATCATGATATTATAATACATATTCAAGGCATTTAGGAGTGAAATGAAACATTTTATATCTATCTGGGGACAGATATCATTCCTACGGCTTGTAAACATATCTGTCTTATCGTGTATACACTACTTATCCTCCCGCTGGTGACTCGGTGGTAAGTCGCTGGATTTACGACGCTAAAAATCGGGTTTGGATACTAGTTGTGAGCACAGTAAAAATAGTCCATTGTGTAGATTTGCGCTTAACAACAACAACACTATTTAGTTCACATGACCAACTTAAGACATCCAATATATATCTAGTTACAATAAAATCCGTAATTTCGGGGAAAACGCTTTAAAAATGCACATATGTTTGAGTTATGTATGATGTGTATAATTACAAATACCGATGTTTCTTTAGTGCTTTTACGAGTTTAATTGACAACTTATGAACATCTAAGTTCTTGATTATATCAAAATCAATTACGGTAAAACAAGTAACGCATCGCATCACAGACTTGTGAGGTTTTTCTGTATGCACAGTCATTTCGAAAGGAGTTACGCAAGAGAGCACTTCTCTACCTCCCTGAATAAACGCGCATGCGTCAAAGATACAGCAACTGTGAGATGAGGATCAGAAACTCCATCGATCGGGGACGCTTGAGATATCGGTGTTCCTCTAGCTTTTCTAAGCTGATAGGTTAGGATTTACCGACCGCTTCCATTCAATTCTAACCAAGGCTTTTCTACAGAGAAACAACAAAGCCTTTAGGTCCGTTGAAGGTATATATATAAGCTCAAATATGTCATTAATTTCCCACCTTCGCTCGATAATAATATATTAGATTTTTTGGAAACAATGAATGTATATATATATATATATATATGGCTCGTTTTAGAATACCCAATATTGAATTAAAAAATTATATACTGAGGTTAAATATTTTACATGTGAAAATGTAATTACTAAAGCTATATCATTAAAGAATCAGTCTGCACTGAAATCAATTCAAGGTCACTTTTATTTATTTATTTAAGAGACAAGACACCAATAACACTTTATTTGGCTTTGTAGATTACTACAATGGATTCCAGTCTTTTCGTGTCATTTTAAGTGACTAATACGGTTATGTATAAAAAGATCTTGAAATGTTTGGTTTCCATATATTCATAGAACAAAATCGTTGTTACGAAAAGGAAAACAATAAAAATGCCAAGTAACTACTTACAAAATATCCTGTAAAAAACTGTTTTAGACACTTTGGAAGAAGTTATTGTGCTTCAAAAATGTAAAGACAGCGAAACTTGTGCATATTGATCAAATATAAAACATCTTTTCATAAATATGTGTTCTTTTAAGTATTCGCTAGAGAAAATACAAAAAAGTGGGTGGAAAAGGGAGAAGAATAGGTGGATGAACAGGCGGACATACATAAAGACAGATGAAAACCTCACATTTTGATGCTACTCGTAATCACTCAAAGCGGAAATTACACAGTGGAAAAGACTACAAGCAGCGGCACATTTCATGATTGATTTATTTATCTACTCAATGAAGTGTCATAATATTTCATCTCCGAATTTTTTCCAGCGATATGATATTAACCCGCTATTTATTTTTTCCGGTTGCTATGAGGGAGTACCGTAGGAAACAAATAGGAAAAAAAATCAAATCGCTATATATATATATTTTAAAATTGAGCCTTTCTCTGGATGTTCATTTTTAATGGGTTTCTTGGGCTACATAACATTCAATATATGTTCGTCGTTAAAAGTTAGCAATAATAATTTTTGTAGTTTAAATTGTTACTAGGCTATTTTTGATATAAAAACATCAACCACAGGTCTCTACCATTTCTTATACTAATATGCAGTTACATTTGTTACTCGCTGCTTGTAAGGTCACCTGTTATAAGCAATCGCACCACTATACAGTAGAGTGTTGTTTGTCAGTCAGTCAGTAGACACTAAAATTACGTCACACCAGGGACGCTTGACGTTGAAATTTGTACTATCATGACGCCATAAAACGTGAGCATGCCATGAATTACGAGAAGAATTATACACTCTGTTGGCTACAACATAGTATGACATATGAACTTCAAAAGCAAGAAATAGAAATATCTGTTACTCTTCATTTTTGTTTTATTTACTCTTGAAACAGAACCCTTTCGGGGATCCTGGGGAAGTACATCTAGTTGAATAATAGTTAACTACTAAAGACCATTCATCTTTGTTACTTGAATCATGAATAATATGCATAGACAGGCCGTGAGTATAGATTTCCGTCGAATAAAGGTATTGCCGATGGACCATAGCTAGAATATTTAGTACTATTACTCGGATCATCGGTAAAAGCCAGGACAGGTGTGCTTTTTACCGTTAACCAGGAAGTTGGTGGAGTGCAATAGAGATTGAAATAGGGTTTATTCTTTTTCCCCCCGCAAGATAATTAGATTGTAAACTAGAGTACGGCCACGAATTTCAACACATGAGTTGTCTTAGGTTCGTATACCCTACACAGTACCCCAAGAGCAATGTTTTTGACGAAACCTACCAACGTAGGCTAGTTTTTACATACTTTCTTTATTCATACGAAACAAAACCTGATAGTTAAAAGCAAAAATAATAATGTTTTGTTCACGTGTGTCATGTATGTCAGACTTTATATTAAATCAGCGGCATTAGAGAAATCACGCTTAATGTTTGTAGAGAAGTCGTTTGTGTAAATGGAAGAGTTCTAGGGCTACAACCGGCCAAGAAAAGACATGCCAGAAAGAAGTGCATTACGAGTAAGTCCATGTATTTAGAGATTTTGACACCCCTGTCTATCCAGAGACGGAAATATGTTCAGATCTACATAATAGTTGATATTCATATAATAACTGTACCAGAAACTTGATGGTATTGAATATAAAACAGCACGAATAATGCTATTATGACAGTCTGAAGAGATTAAAATCGCAAAGGTCACACTGTGTTTGATTTTACGGAGCTTGTCAAACTGATTTGTAGACATCATGACGCGACAGCGATATTGATCCAAATTTTAGAATCACGAAGTAATGACTGTTATATTATCTTGAAATTTTGTCTCCAAGATAATAACAAGTATAATATGTATCAAAACACCATTCACCGGTTCTATCTTCGGAAAAACAGACTTACACATCAGCAGTAAACGAACACTCAGTGTCGGGACTATCGTTGGTTTTTACAGAAATATGCATTTAAACACGAATTCGAAGTAAACCTTTTCAATCAGTCTCATGTTTTTACATTTCTAACGGCAGGTTAGAGAAAGAAATGCATGTAATAATTTTATAAGTATGATATAAAATAAAGAGCAAGATTCAGGTCACTTCCGTTGCTTCGCCCTATCACACGCATTATTCCCAAACACGGTGTAATATAAACTTTGGCTCGGCTTAACGGTTTGTTTTGACGTAATAATATACGAAGTAAAACATAGGTTCCGTGAGTTGAATAAGATTGTTACTTGACAAACAATCAGAACCGACTTTATCTATCCTGAGAAAATTAAGTAACTGGGACATATTCAGATATTACGATAATAAAATATGCTACAGTTAGTGGATTAGGGTGTGTACATTTTGTCATATACAAAATGTATGCTGTGCAATAACCGACATTATGGCATTTAATTTATCCTTAAACTTTGTTGTTAAGACTGACACTCAATAACCATGTCACATTTAAGTGGTTTCCTGTATATATATATATATATATATTTATGTGCGTGAATGTATATGTATATATATATATATATATATATATATATAT